>NC_092343.1:100120000-100425000 GCF_046630445.1 Rutidosis leptorrhynchoides
AAATTAAAATTATAATATATATATATATATATATATATATATATATATATATATATATATATATATATATATATATATATATATATATTACGAGTGAGATAGAGAGATAGATGGTGTAAAATGCGTCGACCAAACTTTGCAATTTATAGGACCTGAGCTGAAAAAGTGTGCCATGCGATCACTTGGAATTATAACTTCCAGGCCATGCGATCGCATGGCCTGCTTTTCCAGCTCACATGATTTTGTTTGTTTATTTGCCGACGTTTTAATAAATAAATATAATATATAAATAATTTTAAGAATTATTTATATATTATATTAAATTTATGTACATAGTTGACTTTTAATTTTTAGTCCGTTGCGTCGAGCGTTGAGAGTTGACTCTGGTCCCTGTTCCGGATTTTCGAACGTCCTCGCGTACTATTTAATATCTTGTACTTTGCGTTTTGCGGCTCGTACTCTTGTAACTTTTAGACGTTTCTCATCAATAATTTGAACCACTTTGATTGTACTTTGTACTTTTGAGGTTTTTGGTCATTTGCATCTTCAATTCATCGAATCTGTCTTTTGTCTTCACCTTTTATTATTTAAACGAATATCACTTGTAAATAGAACAATTGCAACTAAAAGCTTGTCTTTCTTGAGGGATAATGCTATGAAATATATGTTCATTTTTAGCATTATCAATGGTAGAAGTTAAATTTGATTAGTCATGCATGACATAATCAAGAGTGGAATCCCATGCTAGTTCCTATTGGTATATACCCATAGTAAGTACGTCTAGAAGCTGTGTATAATACGGGTACGAATACTGAATGACTAAGAGTAGAATTGTTGATGAAAATGAATGAGGATGTAATTGTAAGCACTTTAGTTAAGTAGAAGTACTTTGATATGTGTCTTTAAGTCTTTCAAAAGTGTATGAATACATCTTAAAACACTACATGTATATGCATTTTAACTGAGTCGTTAAGTCATCGTTAGTCGTTACATGTAGGTGTTGTTTTGAAACCTTTAAGTTAACGATCGTGTTAAATGTAATTAATCTATTGTTATTATACTTAAATGAGATGTTCAATTGTTATGTTAACTTGATAATATGATGTATGAATATATCTTAATATCATATATATATATATATATATATATATATATATATATATATATATATATATATATATATATATATATATATATATATATATATATATATATATATATATATATATATATATATATATGTGTGTGTGTTAAAATACAATTACAACGATAATCGTTACATATATATTGTTTCGAATTCCTTAAGTTTGTAGCCTCATCTTACTTGTGTAGTTCATTGTTAATACACTTAATGATATAATTAATTATCATTTTATCATGTTAAATATAGTGTAACAATGTCTTAATATGATACATATGTATTTAGTAAGACGTTGTTATCACGATAATCGTTATATATATCGTTTCGAGTTTTTTAACTTAGTAGTCTCATTTTTATGTATATAACTCATTGTTAATATATCTAGTGAGATACTTACTGATCATGATATCATGTTAATTATATATATATATATATATATATATATATATATATATATATATATATATATATATATATATATATATATATATATATATATATATATATATATATATATATATATATATATATATATCATATAGTTTTTATAAGTTTTAACGTTCGTGAATCGCCGGTCAACTTGGGTGGTCAATTGTCTACATGAAACCTATTTCAGTTAATCAAATCTTAACAAGTTTGATTGCTTAACATGTTGGAAACATTTAATCATGTAAATATCAACTTCATTTAATATATATAAACATGGAAAAGTTTGGGTCACTACATATACCATCGATTCATCTATACGATCGATGGTATGTTTCAATCGACTTAAAAGGAACCCTAATGCAGATTCAATTGAAGTCCGTAAGTGATTCAATCGAATTCCTCAAATATGATGATCACCTGTTGTAACACAAGTTTAGGGTTTCGTATTTCAATTTCATTCATCAATCTATCAATAAAAAAGAAACCCTAAGGTTTTATATTTCAATTTCATTCAGCAATTCAAATTAAATGGGTAGTTACGTTACAAACGACGACAAAAAATCGCATACACATCAACGCGATTAATACCGAATTTAATCCAGTTTGAAGAGCATCCTATAATTGTTATTCAAAAGATTCATGTTACCAATCATCGATTCCAGAGGTTAGTATTGTTAATTTGATTTAAGAACCATTATTTAAATGTTTAGGTCATAAAGTGAAAATAAATTGAAATGATTCTGTTAAATTCAAACTTACTTACTGATTCTAGAGTATTTTTTTAATAATTTAGAATAAATATTACGTAGAATTTGTTATCTAAAAAACATTTAAATTTCAATTTGATAGCAAATTGTGTGTTCATTATGTTCTGTAGCTGATATTCTTTGTGAATTGAATCTTTTAATGGTTTTAGCTTTTTAATTGCTTGAATTAGATTGTTGGAATAATAACTAGTAATTAGTTAGTAGTTTTCTTAATTGGGTGATTTGGTCCTGGTGGACTAACAGGTATCATCATATTTTTATGACATTAATAATATTCACATATAATGAATTATCGATACATACAGATAAAAACATATAATATATGATCATATCCAGTGTTTAATTGTTTAATGTATTAATGTAAATGTATGTATGTATTACCATTATGTAATACACCTGTTATAAAATTTATCTGTCATTGTCAGCGGGATAATTTAATAAAGGCATCCATGGAGAAGTAGACCGCTCGGTACTATGAACCCACTTTCAAGGATGGTCGTTTTCTGATCCTCAGTAAGTTCGTTGTTGGAGATGTAGATGATAAGATCAAGTTCCTTTCTAACATTTACAAGATCTTGATTTACAATAGCACTAGAGTTCAAAAATTTCCTGACTTTGAGCTTGAAAATGATCTATTTCGTGTTGTCACTTGTGCTGAAGTGAATGAAAAGCTGTTGAAAGTAGATGACATTTTAGGTTAGTTACTCTATATAAAACTGGCATATGAAATCACTGTATAAATGTGTTGATACATAATGCTCCATCTTTTTTCTCATGTACAGATGTCGTGGGAAGTGTTGTTAACATCATTAAGCATCGAACAATAAGGGATAAGAATGGTGTTAGGAAGAAGTTGGAGTTTCAGTTGCTTGGTTCCAGTTATCGTATCAACCCATTTTACACATATTAAACTATCTTGGTTAACATATTCATAACAATTTGTATTTTGAAAAATATAGCGGGGAGCTTATTAGGTGAGCTTTGTGGGCTTTGTGGGGTGAACAGACTGTCAGATGAAGAAATGGGATGGTAAAAATGAATACATATATGCAAGCGGTCCAGAAGTGAATAACATATTTTTTGAAACCATATTGTATCTCAACGAGATGGTTCAGCCCATCACTCACTTCAATTCACTGTATGAGCCTTAAATTATACGTACAATACATTAAATTGTATACATTTTTTGTTTATTATTTATCAAGTGCATTGATATTCTTTGTTAAATTGTCATTCTTATTTTCCAGGTTATCAAACAATTCCAATCAATATGAGTTAAGTGCAATTACAACGATGGCAACTGGTTTTAATGAAGATGAAAAAAAAAAAAGTACCAAGTTTACCAAGTCTGATCCAGTTTTTGTTGCTGATATAGTGAAGTTGGGGTATTGATCAAGCATATTTTTTTAGTCATATATTAATTTATATTATATTATATTTTATGATATATTAAACATTTTTACTTATTGAATTACTAAGTTCAGTATAGCAATTTATGTTCCTGCAATTATATCAGGTGATGACAATTTAATCGTTGATTTCACTTTTTGTTACATTAAACAGGATGTTAATTTCGTGGTGATGGGAAGAGTAATAAAACTTTGTGGCAGTGATGGTTGGTTCCAACAATACTGTCCTGCATGTGAAAAAAAACTTGGGGAAGTTTACAATTGTGAGCTGGAAAAGGATGTTTTGTGGTGTGACATTGTTCATCGAAGTGTCAATCTTTTAGTTTAGCTACGGTTTTATAGCAAACTGTGCGGTGTAATGTCGTAATGGGTTAAATGGTTAATAGTTTATATTGAAGCTAACCCGTTTTGTTTCAATGACAACTTAACAATCTGATGCAATGCTTCATCTCAAGCTTCTACGCATAGTGGCGCAAAGCACATATCATAACAATAAACTCAATCATATTTATAGTTGTTTAGTCTACTTTCTTTGTCTTTTTGATATATTTAGAAAAATATTCAACTCTAATAACCTTTTATTTGACATATGTGTATTAGCGTATTTTTTTTTCACGGAAAGGAATGAAATGTGGATGTTGCAACACTATGCGCAAAATTGATATTTTTGAAGCAGCTTGGTGTGCACGTTGGTTTGTTTGGGTCACGGGTCAGTGCTATTCGGGTCACTTTATTTAATTGTTCTTCACTACAACTCTGACACTAAGGATAAGTTAGTTCAATTATCTACTACCGTGCAATGCTCGAGCTCATACACGATCACATTGTATAGGTTGGATTGGTAACGGATGGCTCAGATGAAGTTGGCTTTTTGGTACCAGGTAGTTACAGCAGCTGATATTCTTAGATTTGATGTGGTTTAAAAGTTAATAGATCATTTGGGCTATAGATGGAAAACTAGGTTGGATTGGTAATAGGTCATCTCGAACCCAGTCAAACGGGTCAGGATCGTACCTGAATTATCTGATTTACTGTATGAAACATGAACCTACTTACCATTATGATTATTTTGCAGATTCGATATGATGTAATCAATTTTAATAGATAAGCCTTGCAAAGATATACGTGGGCATTTTAGTTGATTATTTAACTGCTTGAACACATCAACAGTTCACTTACCTTCGAAGTTCGTCGAGGATTCGTGTGCTTATCTTGAAGACGTCAGCATACATTTTTAGCTTGATGCTTGGCAAGTAACTATCAATCAACATAACTAGGTAAGTCAGAGTTGTCTTTTTGTCATGTATAATTTGTCATTGAATCAATTGTGCGTGTGTCACAATCTTAATGTTGGCACCAATTGCAAATACATGGTATGCAGATTTTGATCGATTTTAATTATCCGATTTTGGTTAGATGTTGATGTGGTATGGTAAGCTTCATACTTTGATGTATTGTATGATCTAAAAAGCAGATAAGATTTATCGTTACATCGTAACCGTTTATCAAAGGTAACTGATGTGGGTTATGATCTGCTGCATATCACTCTACGGTCATCACCAAAAGTTGCTCTAAACTGGATATACAAGATCTACAACTTTGGTCCAGTTCCAACTCATTTGAAAAGATAAAACTTGCCCAATAACATTCATCAGTTTATAAACTGACTTGCTTAATCATGTTGGTATTTCACAAACATAACATAGATGAAATTATGAATTTTATTCACCGATTCACCATTGTAATTAATAGTACAAGCATACATCATACTTATTACATGTAACTAATTAAATTATTATATTTTTGTATTGATTCCATTTTAACTGACAATAGATATAGATAACATTAAAATTCACATGAATCAAGCTGTCTCAATTATCTTCTCGACTAATTGGGATTGAATAGCTCCTCGACTAATCGTAATGGAAAATGTTCCAGTTGTCACCTTTATCTGCAAATAGTTCTTTATATGATTGATACTTGAATTTTAATCGTTTCAGAAACACACAGCTTGTGATCTTCGTAATCTGGAGATATATGCGCAGATTGTTGTCGAATTGAGGGAATTGCATAAGCTTGATATGTAAGTGTCTAACAATGCCGTAATGTGGTCAACAATGAGGTATGTTTTTTACTTAAATATACCATAAACATATACTCCATGATAATACTTCAAGATTGTAATATGTTGATTTTTTTTTACATTTTGTATTTGATTTTGATGTTCTCTTTTCAATAGGGTGATAAACTTTATTTACTTAGTTTAATACAGTAAAGGCATGCTCAATATATGTTTCGTGATGTGGGAAGAAATATCTTTAAATTAGATTCAAGAACCTTAGTTTATACCTGTACATTGCAGGTCTACCCTTGCAAATATTTTTAACGCATATGGTTCTAGGATGTGACTGGATGGTGGTCGGGTCGTATACAATTTAAATGATAGTTTGTTAATTTAGACTAAAGATTTAGAATTATACGTACCTATAAATAACCACATACACTCGATCGGACACGATGGGCGGGATATTTATATGTACGAATAATCGTTCATTTAACCGGACACGAGAATGAATTAATAGTTAATAGACTTATTAAAACAGGGGTGAATTATGTACAAGGACACTTGGCATAATTGTTAACAAAGTATTAAAACATTGGGTTACATGCAGTCGATATCCTGGTGTAATTATTAAACAAAGTATTAAGACCTTGTTACAGTTTAAGTCCCCAATTAGTTGAAATATTTGACTTCGGATATAAGGATAATTTGACGAGGACACTCGCACTTTATATTTATGACTGATGGACTGTTATGGACAAAAACCAGACGGACATATTGAATAATCCAGGACAAAGGACAATTAACCCATGGTAATAAAACTAAAATCAACACGTCAAACATCATGATTACGGAAGTTTAAATAAGCATAATTCCTTTATTTCATATTTAATTTCCTTTATTTCATATTTAATTGCACTTTTAATTATCGCACTTTTATTTATTGTCATTTTATTTAATTGCACTTTTTAATTATCGCAATTTTATTTACCGTTATTTTATTTATCGCACTTTTATTTATCGCAATTTCATTATCGTTATTTACTTTACGCTTTAAATTAAGTTATATTTATTTTTAATATTTTACATTAGGTTTTAACTGCGACTTAAGTTTTAAAATCGACAAACCGGTCATTAAACGGTAAAAACCCCCTTTTTATAATAATAATATTACTTATATATTTTTGTATTTTTACAAATATAGTTTTTAAAAATATAGCGTTAAGCTTGTTTAAAAGATCCCTGTGGAACGAACCGGACTTACTAAAAACTATACTACTGTACGATTAGGTACACTGCCTATAAGTGTTGTAGGAAGGTTTAGGTATATCCACTCTTTAAATAAATAAATCACCTGTGTAAAATTGTATCGTATTTAATAGTATTTCCTTGTAAAAATTAATAGTATTTTATACCCCTTCGCTTTAACATCAAGTATTTTTGGCGCCGCTGCCGGGGACACTAAAACGCCGGAAGCGTAACGCTATATATAAAAAAAAAAGATTTTTTTTAAGTTCTTTGTATAAAAAAAATATACGTTTTAAATATTAAAATTCAAAAATATAAAAAGAAAATATAAAAAATCTATATATTTGTTTTTAAGAGTTGTTAAATATATATAAAGTTAAAAAGTATTTTTATTTTGGTTTTTAAAATTAAATTTGTATTTAAGTTATATATATATTTTATATAAAATTAAAACAGAAAACTGAAAAAAATATATATATAAAATTACTCGAGACCCGGTACTGTAGCAGCCCAACACCTGGCCTGAAAACCTAGCCCATGCGATAGTATGAGCCCGAAGGCAAAATTTCATTCGAT
The DNA here is from genome assembly GCF_046630445.1 of Rutidosis leptorrhynchoides. Taxonomy (NCBI): domain Eukaryota; kingdom Viridiplantae; phylum Streptophyta; class Magnoliopsida; order Asterales; family Asteraceae; genus Rutidosis; species Rutidosis leptorrhynchoides. The sequence goes on from NC_092343.1 coordinate 100,127,633, forward strand.
CGCATGAGGGTACCTGACACGCCAGGTTTGACCATCCAACATCAATCATTACGGAGTATTATTATTAATTATAATTAATTAAAACCCTAATTAGGTTTTTATTTATTTATTAATTAAGTTTTAGTTTTATTATTTAATTTGTATTATTTAGTTTATTTAGTTTTATAAATTATATAAAAATTAATAGTTTTATAAAATAAATAATATAAAAATAATATTTTTATAAAAATTGTAATTTTTACAACTTTAAGTATATTTTTATATTTTGTATCTTTTTATTTGTTTTAGCGTAATTTTTGTATTTTTCGCTCGTAATTAGTTTTAAGTCATAGTTTTTGCCATAGTTATTTTTATTTCTAGATTTTTAGGCTTTGCCGTAAAATCCTTTAAGTGCTTTTTCTTTAGACTAAGATTTAAGTGCTTTAGAAATTTACGACGCCGTTTTATATATTTTAGTACCTTTTTAAGTTATTGCCATTTGGGATATAGTTTTTCTTTTAAGCTTTAATATTTTTAGACGCAACTTTTAATTCTTAGTTTTTAGTTCCTTTTTAAGTTTCGACGCGCTACATTCTTTTTATTTTTCGACCTTTTATTTTTTCAACGTTTTTCGACGCTCTCTTTTTCTTTTTTATTTTTCGCCGCTCTATTTTTTTGGACTTAGATTTTTTCTATTTCTTCTCTAAAATTTCTTTAAATTTCAACGAAAAATTATTTTAAGCGGTTAAATTGATAGACATCCAAATTTTCTGCTTCGTAGTAATAGTTGGATTTGTTAGGGGCTGAGTTGTGAGCTTCCGATTTAAAGGGTTCTGGCTCCCTACTACATCTTTTGGCTATTCGAAACGTGGGCAAAAGCAGAAAAGTCTGTTAATTTGATAACTTAAATAATTTTTATATTTTATAACTAATAGGATATTCAGTGAATGCACCGAGCAAAACGTTCACCACCTTTTGTACGTTCACCACCTGTAACTCGATCAAGACATCTAGCAAATATTGTCGCCGTTGATTTTTCTTTAGAATCGTCATCCAGTCAACCAAGTACTCCAATTCAAATTTCCGATAATCCATTTTTTGAACCCGACCTCACAATTGAGAATCCGGAAGATATTCAGGGACAATTCAGAGATCCTGAACCACTAATATTTCCTCCGGAACCACCAATCATTCAAACAGAGATTGTCGAGGAACAACCAATTAAATTAGAATCCTCTAGTGATTCAGATTCAACAAATTCAATCATGGAAAATCTGGAACCTCTAAGTATGGAAGACCGAATGAGAGCTAAACGCACTGGCCAAGGTCACGCAATTACTCAACCAGACATTAATGCGCCAGATTATGAAATCAAAGGACAAATTCTACACATGGTAACTAATCAATGCCAATTTAGTGGTGCGCCGAAGGAAGATCCAAATGAACATCTTCGTACCTTTAATAGGATCTGTACTCTATTTAAAATAAGAGAAGTGGAGGATGAACAGATATATCTCATGTTATTTCTCTGGACTTTAAAGGGAGAAGCCAAAGATTGGTTGGAATCGTTACCTGAAGGGGCGATTGATATATGGGATGTTTTAGTTGAAAATTTTCTTAAACAATTCTTTCCGGCATCTAAAGCCGTAAGACTTCAAGGAGAAATTGTTACGTTCACACAAAAACCAAATGAAACTCTATATGAGGCATGGACAAGATTTGGAAAGTTATTGAGAGGATGTCCGCAACATGGTTTAGAAACTTGTCAAATAGTACAAATATTCTACCAAGGATGCGACATCACTACAAGAAAAGACATCGATATAGCAGCTGGTGGTTCCATTATGAAGAAAACCGCAACTGACGCTTACAAATTTATTGATAACACTGCTTCCCACTCACATGAGTAGCACCAAGAAAAAGATATCGTTAGATCATCTAAAGCAGCTAGAGCCGATTCTAGCCATGACTTAGATTCCATTTTCGCAAAGATAGATGCTGTCGAGAGACGAATGGAAAAGATGACTAAAGATATTCACTCAATAAGAATTAGTTGTGAGCAGTGTGGAGGACCACATTTAACAAAAGATTGTCTCAGTATTGAACTAACAATGGAACAAAGAGAGAATGTTTCATACATAAACCAAAGGCCTGGAAATAATTATCAGAATAATTATCAACCGCCAAGACCAAACTACAATCAAAACCAGAATTATAATCGAAATGTTCCATACAACAATCCACAAGGTCCTAGCAATCAACAAGTATCCAATAATACTTATAATCAACAAAGACCTATTTTTCAAAATAAACCACCACAAACCGATGATAAAAATCTAAATTTAGAAGATATGATGTCGAAGCTAGTTGATTCTCAAACGCAGTTTTTCACATCTCAGAAACAAACGAATGAACAAAATGCTCAAGCATTTAGAAATCAACAAGCTTCTATTCAAAATTTGGAACAAGAAGTAAGTAACCTAGCAAGGTTAATAGGTGAAAGAAAATCGGGAAGTCTACCTAGTGATACAAATGCTAACCCCCAGAATGAAATAGCTAAAGCCATTACTACAAGAAGTGGTATTACACTTAAACCACCCGAAATACCTGTAATTTCTAATGAAGCTATTCCTACTCCACAAGAACCACAACCTGAGCAAGATAAGGAAACAGAACCAGTAGTTGAAAAGGTTAATGAAGATAACACAGTTAAGGCTAAACCTTATGTTAAACCATACCAACCACCACTTCCTTACCCAAGTGAAATGAGAAAAGAAAGACTAGAAGCTGAGCAATCCAAATTCTTGGATATGTTTAAACAGATAAATGTTAATCTTCCTTTCATTGATGTAATTTCAGGAATGCCTAGATATGCTAAATTCTTGAAAGATCTAATCACAAATAGAAAGAAAATGGAAGAACTCTCGACTGTTACAATGAATGCTAATTATTCTGCAGTGCTGTTGAATAAGATACCAAAAAAATTATCAGATCCAGGAAGTTTCACAATTCCATGTTTTCTGGGTAGTCTTAGTTCAATAGAAGCATTGGCAGACTTAGGTGCTAATATAAATTTAATGCCATATTCATTATACACTAAACTAGACCTTGGAGAATTGAAACCAACACGAATAAGTATACAACTAGCAGACTGATCAGTAAAATATCCTAGAGGGATAATGGAGAACATGCTAGTTAAAGTTGGTACTTTAGTATTTCCAGTAGATTTTGTTATTCTGGACATAGAAGAAGATTCTCTAGTTCCTCTCATATTAGGAAGACCATTCTTAAACACAGCTAAAGCAATAATAGACGTGTTTGGAAAGAAACTGACCCTAAGTATAGAGGACGAGAGTGTTACCTTTTCAGTTGATTGAGCCATGCAACAACCGCAATCTGCAGATGATACATGTTATTATATTCAAACTATAGATTCACATGCAGAATTGTTAGAAGAATTTCCAGAATTACAAGGAACAGGGGAATGTTCTTTAGGAGAAGGAACTGAACCAATTGATGAAACTGAAATGTTAACTACACTTATGGCTAATGGATATGAACCAACAACAGAAGAAATTCAAATGCTAAAAGAAGAAGACAGATATCGATATAAATCATCGATAGAAGAACCACCGACATTAAAGTTAAAGCCACTTCCAAACCATTTGGAATATGCTTATTTACATGGTGAATCTGAATTACCTGTAATAATATCGTCTTCTCTTACGAAAAATGAAAAATCTCAACTCATTTCTGTGCTAAGAGCTCATAAACCAGCTATTGCATGGAAGATTCATGATATTAAAGGAATAAGTCCTTCGTATTGCACACATAAAATCCTTATGGAAGAAGGTCATAAAACGTATGTGCAACGCCAAAGAAGACTAAATCCTAATATGCAAGATGTTGTTAAGAAAGAAATTATTAAACTGCTAGATGCAGGTTTAATTTATTAAATCTCTGATAGTCCATGGGTAAGCCCAGTTCAATGCGTACCTAAGAAGAGTGGCATGACTGTCATTACAAATGAGAAAAATGAGCTTATTCCTACTAAGACTGTAATAGGATGGCGTGTTTGTATTGATTATAGAAAATTAAATGACGCCACCAGAAAATATCACTTTCCCTTACCTTTTATTGATCAAATGTTGGAAAGATTAGCCGGAAATAGTTACTATTGTTTTCTTGATGGTTTTTCCGGATATTTTCAAATTCCAATAGCACCCGAGGATCAAGAGAAAACCACATTCACGTGCCCTTATGGTACTTTTGCTTACAAACGCATGCCATTTGGACTTTGCAACGCCCCTGCAACCTTTCAAAGGTGCATGATGGCGATTTTTCATGACATGATAGAAGAACGCATGGAAGTTTTCACGGATGACTTTTCAGTCTTCGGTGATACTTTTGAAACATGTCTAGTTAATCTTGAACGAATGCTTATTAGATGCGAACAATTAAATCTAGTAATTAATTGGGAGAAATGCCATTTCACGGTTAAAGAAGGCATCGTTCTTGGACATAAAATTTCAAATGAAAGAATTGAAGTGGATAGAGCTAAAGTAGATGTAATTGCTAAACTTCCACATCCCCTCAATGTTAGAGGAGTTAGGAGTTTTCTAAGGCATGCCGATTTTTACCGACGTTTCATAAAAGATTTTTCTAAAATTGCCACTCCTATGAATAAACTCCTAGAAAAGGATGCTCCATTCATCTTTTCGAATGAATGCATCAAATCTTTTAATATTCTTAAAGAAAAACTCACTAATGCGCCGATCATGATAACTCCAAATTGGAATCTACCGTTTGAACTTATGTGCGATGCAAGTGATTTTGCAATGGGAGCCGTTTTAGGACAAAGGATTGAAAAACAATTTCAACCTATTTATTATGCTAGTAAGACGTTACAAGGAGCACAAACGAATTACACAACTACTGAAAAAGAACTCCTTGCTATTGTCTTTGCTTTTGACAAATTTCGTTCATATCTCGTTCTAGCAAAAACGGTGGTCTATACCGATCATTATGCTCTTAGATACCTATTTTCGAAACAAGATGCTAAACCACGATTAATCCGTTGGATCTTACTCTTACAAGAGTTCGATATTGAAATCCGAGATAAAAAGGGAGCAGAAAATCTCGCCGCTGATCATCTCTCTCGTCTTGAAAATCCTGAATTAGAAGTTCTAAATGAATCGGCCATACAAAACAACTTTCCTGATGAATATCTATTGAAGATAGATTATAATGAAATTCCATGGTTTGCAGATTATGCAAACTACTTAGTATGTGGATTCCTTGAAAAAGGATTGTCGTACCAAAAACGAAAGAAATTCTTTAGTGATATAAAACACTATTTCTGGGAAGATCCACATTTGTTTAAAAGTTGTCCCGATGGAATAATACGCCGATGCATATTCGGAGATGAAGCTAGTCAAATCTTAAACCATTGTCACACATGACCAACAGGAGGGCATTATGGGCCTCAGCTCACATCAAGAAAAGTTTACGATGTTGGATTCTATTGGCCTACAATGTTCAAAGACGCACACCTTCTTTGCAAATCCTATGATGCTTGTCAAAGGGCCGAAAAAATAAGTCAACGTGATGAAATGCCACAAAATGTCATTCAAGTATGTGACGTATTTGACATTTGGGGTATTGACTTTATGGGTCCATTTCCAAAATCTCTTAATAATCTCTACATTCTCATTGCCATTGATTATGTATCTAAATGGGCGGAAGCACAAGCTCTCCCGACTAATGATGCACGAGTTGTAGTCAACTTTTTAAAACGTCTCTTTGCTAGGTTTGGAACACCGAAAGCTTTAATAAGTGATCGGGGTACTCATTTTTGTAATAATCAACTTGAAAAAGTTCTCAAAAGATATGGAGTAACTCATAAAATCTCCACTACTTATCATCCACAAACAAGTGGACAAGTTGAAAATACCAATCGAGCTTTAAAACGTATTCTAGAGAAAACCGTAGGATCAAATCCGAAGGAATGGTCCATTAAATTGGAGGATGCACTCTGGGCTTTTAGAACAGCCTACAAAACTCCAATTGGAACTACACCTTTTAAATTCGTTTACGGAAAAGCATGTCATCTTCCAGTAGAAATTGAACACAAAGCATTTTGGGCTTTGAAGACATGTAATCTTGATTTACATAAAGCTGGACGTTTACGGTTAAGTCAATTAAACGAATTAGAAGAATTGAGACATGAAGCATACAAAAATTCGTTAATCTATAAAGAAAGAACGAAAAATGGCATGATAAAAGAATCAGAAGTTCAAAAGAATTTAAAGAAGGAGACAAAGTTCTTCTTTTCAATTCACGATTCAAGCTATTTCCTGGAAAATTGAAATCAAGATGGTCTGGACCATTTATAGTCAAAAGAGTTTTCCTGTATGGAACAATAGAGTTAATAAATTCAAATGGGATTGAATTTAAAGTTAATGGTCACAGAGTTAAACATTATATAGATAGTCCGATGGAAGTTGACAACGAAGTTAATCACAATTTCAACACCACATCTAACTAAGTGTGGGGAGGTTCGAATCTTTTTAGGGTAATATATATTTATGTTAGAGTTAGATATTCTGTTTTTGTGTAGTTCTTGAGAATGGAATCCGAATGGTCTTTCCCTAGCAGACCCTAAAGAACTAGTCTTCTCCCCTCATTCTGAATTTTTATTTTTTTTAGGTTTTACGAGATGAAGACTTCCTGTGAACTAAACCATGGTCTAATGCTACACGCTTTAATCACTAAACGTAATAATGACACCCTTCCAAGTGAATTGGTATCATTAATCAGAGGTAAATTGGACGGAGTAAGAAAAGAATCCAGGAACGAAAATAATAAGTTACATTTTGGTAAAGGAAAATCAAAATCCACAGCGAAAAGAAGAGCACGACACCTTGAAAGATGTCACAAATGCAAAAAATGGTCACACGAAGGAAAATGCTCGACGAATCAGACATATTCCAATACCAAGTTCGTTACTTTATGCAGAGATGGACCGTTCATATGTTTAGAAGAAAAATTGTTGAATGCTCGAGGTTACGCCTATGTAGCTATGGAAAACCAATTAGTCCGACTATCTTATGAGTGGGCTAAAGCAGGTCACTGAGAATTCTATCTCACAGGTAAGTATGTACAGTTTTTATTTTTATTTTATTGCTTTTAACCTTTTGATAATAAACGCTGAATCATTCGCTATAAAGTATTAAATTGGTATTCAATAAAATTAGGTATGCGTAACCGAAATTATTGATATCATACAAAAATTTATTACATCACTGCGAAATTTACCGTTTATTCTTAAGGTATAAATATCTTTAATCAATCAACCCAAAATATTTCAAAAATTCGTCATGATTTAAACTAGGTTATGGAACCGAAATTACTTTACCGAAAAGAGGAGCGTATATTTTTGATAATATTTGATTGATTAAAGTAGGATAAAAGACCAAAAATATTTTTAATTTTATTTTTTACTTTATTTTTAAAATTAGTATATAAATATTAAATTAATATTGTAAACTTTTTAAAATCAATATATTTAAATTTGTAAATATTTGAAAAATTAATATTTTTAACATAAGTTTGTAGGTATAAAAACAAAAATATAATATAAATTTGATATGAATTTTTAATATTATTAATATGAATTTTTAATTTTATGCATTTTAAATTCAAGTTTGGTGTGAATTTAAAAACAAAATTTACTTTATTTCGCTAAGTTAAAAAAATTGATTTTTAAAATTCGTCGTGAGTTGAAAACTAGGTCGTTGAACCGAAATTGCTCTACCCAAGGGAGGGACGAGAACTTTTATTATCATTATTTTTAATCTTATTAAAGTATGCCAAAAACATTAAAAAAAACTCAAAAATCTTTATTTTTAAAACCGCGCTTAAAAATGACAAATTTTAAAATTTTGTCGAGGGACGGACTAGGACATCGTTCCGAAACGCCCTCACTCCTAAAAAGAAACAAATTTTTAAAAATTAATTTAAATATATGTTTTATTAAGTAAGGGTTTTTATAAAAAAAAAAAAAAAGCAAAAATGGTACTGTACCCGGACCCCATGCGGTCGCATGGGTTTTGCACTGCAACTCCATGCGATCGCATGGAGCTGGAATCCAGGCCAGAAACAAAAGACCAGCAACTGCTTCTGTCCACTCTACAAAACACACACATATACACACGAACTCTTTCAAATCCTCACCAAATTTCACCATTTTTTCACCGTAATTCGTCAAATTTCTTGCTCTAATCATGCCTAGGTTCGGATTCTTCAACAAAAAGGTAAAAATTACACCCCAAAACTCTAAAAATTTCTAGTTTTTGTGATAATTACCAATATTGTACCTAATTTAATTTTGTTAATTTCTAGTGTAATTAGTGTTAAATTGTTAGTATTTTATGCATGTATAACCTAGATTGATGCTATTTAACATGATTTGAAGCCAAAAATTTCAAAAATTTTAGGAATCTAGGGTTTGTGTTCTTGAGTAATTTGGGGCTTTTTGATATAAACAGGTTATGGCCGATTTTTGTCATGAATTATTGCTAAATTAAGTAGCATAACATGTTTAGGTAGCTAAATGATCCAAACATTGATCCTAAACATGATTTTTGGAGATTAAAGTAGACTTTTTAAGTCTAAAATTCATAAACTTGATTAATTTGATATAATTGCCATTTGAGACTTGTTTAATTGTTAGTAATGATTATTTTGACATGTTATTTGAGTTAAATGCTTATGAACTTTGTATACATTTTCATATGTGCTTATTTGAAAAAGTTTAGAATTGTAAAAAAATGTGAAAATATGTATAAGTTTAATTTTGATTGAACATGTTATTGTGGTTAATTTAAGTTGTTATTTTGCTAACACTAATGCATATTTGGATGCACAAATTTTGTGTTTAATGTGTTTTGCAGAAAACCGATACTGCTGGTGCTTCATCATCATCTAGACAACCACAACAAGAACCTGAACCAGAATATGAGCCGCAATACGAGCCAGAACCCGAACAAGAACCACAACAGGAACAACAACATCAACCTGATCAACATGTACCTTATTATGATCCACTACAATTTGTTGATGCCTTCACAGTATTTCCGATACATCCGCCAGTAGAATATCCAACGATTTCTGAACATACATTGCATCCTAATCTGAGATTCGATAGAAGCTGGAGAGATTACCCGGCATATCAAAGTAATCAATTCAAATTAGTAACGAAATATGTAGAGGTGCCTAGGGTAATTGGTTGGAATCCTTTGGAAACGGTACATCTAGCTGACCATGTTAGACTGCTACTGATTCAAAGGTATGGCAGTTCTTCTTTTACCGATTGGGAACGTCTATTCACCATTCGCAGGCCTGTATATAAGGAATGGTGTGTCGAGCTTATGAGTACTATAGCATTAAATGCAGATGTAGATAGGATAGATGATAGAAATTTTCTTAGATTTATACTTGGCCGTAGGATGTACAGGATGTCCATGCTGGACATGGCCAGGGCTTTGCAGATATATACGCCCGCTGAATTACTACTACCCGATTGTATTAATTTGATTTATCGTGGTGAAAGGGTAGATAGGAATTTTGATGCAAACGCCGTCTGGAGGCGTATGTCAGATTATAATGTTTTTGGGCGGGCAGGAACACATACCTACTTACATATTAACAGAGCCGAGCTTCGTATAATTCATAGATTTTTGGCTAACTCGATTACACAGAGAAGTCACAACAAGGAAAAATTGACCTTACATGATTTATTTTACCTAAAGTGTATTCGAGACCCAAGAGGCTTTGTTAATATCCCTTACTGTGTTGGTTTTTATTTATCTAAAATGGTGGAAGGAATACAGGAAGGGGGGATAATTGGAGGAGGTATTTTTGTTACTCTCATTGGAGAGTATTTAGGTGTAGATAGGGACCAAGGGGGTATACTTTTGGTATGTAGAGAATAGGTTGAGCCTTTAGGATTGAGGGTTTATGCGAGTGCTAAGGTATTAAAGAGTAGACGCAATCAGGCAGTACCCTATGAAGGTAGTCATCCTCAGGTAGAGAGAGGTTCAGACGAGGAAATGGAGGAAGCGGATGACATTAGGGATGTCATTCGGGAGGCTATGACTGATGTCTACCAGCGTGTAGATGATGTAGATATGACAAACGCGGAGAGATTTCGTCGGATGGAGCAGTGGCAAGCCCGGAATGATTACGAGCATTCCAGGCAACGACAGCATGATAGATGGGACTATAATCAGCGTCAGATTATGAGCCGGCTATCACCTCAGGATTACTACGTTGTGACCTGACCCGCTTATTATCCTCCACACCAACCCGAGATGAGACCACCATATACTCTCTACGACCCTAACCAGGCATACCAGTACACCTATCACCAACCATGGAACCCGGACGATGACATGAACTGGAACCCCTATCCAGATTGACATAGTTCCTGTTGGTAATTTTTATGATTTTTATTTTTATTATTTATTTATGTTTAAACACGTTATATTTTGATACTTTTATGTAAGTTTAATATTTTTATTATGTTGTACTAATATTTCATATTTGATTTGAAAATGTGATTTTAAGTCCCATTGCAAATTTTCATGCATGTTTATATTTGTATTGTATGTATGTATATTGTCAATTGTACACAACAGGGTATAACATCGCATTTTCAAAGGCTGGCATTAAGTTCAGCAAAAGCTACTAATTTTGACGACAAAACGAAAAACAAATGTGATGTAACAACAAGACGAAATGAACAAATGATGTGCACCATTTATCATTCAGCAAACAAATGCCAATATGTTTGGAAACTTTGGTAAAATTTAATCATTTTTCTACGCTAATCACCCTCAATAATTTAAATTGTTACTGATTTCTTGCAAATGAGGGCATTGCAAAATCTTAAGTGTGGGAAGGGGTTAAATTCTTTCGGATTTTTAAAATTTTAAATTTAAACACTTGGTTACCATTAAAAATACTAGTAACACAGTAGTTGTATTAGAATCTAGTGCTCTCTGATAATAAAGAACAGCCCTAGTCTTATATACTGACTACCCAATTCTAGTAAAATTTTTCAAAATTTTCAATTAAATGAATTCAAAATCATGTTTATACATATTTATGAACGATAAAACTAGGTGTTAACACCGAAATTATTGTTACCTCGGAAAGGACATAAATTGAGAAACAACCCAAAATGTTAGAATTCATTTAAAATGGAATAGAGGACAATAAAAAGGCAAAGAAAGAAAAAAATAAAAGCCAAGTGTGGGAAAATTTACCAAGTTATTTTGAACATATGTCACATATTTTTTGTAACAAATAATTGAAAATACTTTTGCTTTGGACTAAACTAATCAGTTTTACCCGATTTATTATAATATATTTAAAAGAAAGATGAATCTACATGATAAATCAATTCCATCATTAAAAGGAAGTAAAGTCTTCCGAAAAAAATACGCGCTTCTTGATTTAGGTCATGAAGTTGTCGTCCAGACCAGCTGTAGGTTGACGAAAAATCTAGAAAAGTCATCACTAAAATCAGTAGGAAATCCACGGACCTCAGCATCAAACAGGGTCGCTAAGTGGTCAGACTTATCCTAACCATGAGAGGAGCTGTCTCGTACAATGGGGAGGACGCCGTGCAAATTAGCTTGATAAGACTAATGAATCAGACCCCCAGAAAGGATAATCTCCTTAAAGATTAAAAATCAGCTTTTAAGCCTGATATTACTCAATCCTAGAGATTGACCTTAAAGATTGAGAATTACAAACTCATAGAATTTGATGATATCTAAACTCGAGCTTAAACGAGAAAATATTTTGATCAAAATTACAAACCGATTTGTTTTCTGAAAACCCTAATTTTAATGCGTTCATTACCATTGAACGTAAAATCCTAGGGATTCACCTAGAATTCATTAGGGCACCTGAACCAAATTGGGTGTCAACCGTAAGAACGGTGGTTGCATAGTATGGTCGAAGACAGGACCTTGTGCCAAACCGAAAAATTATAAGGGTGAGCTTTACTATTGCTCCTACCAAGGATAGTAATTGCATCCGACACGTTATAGACCACAATTAAAAGCATGACATGGGACATTGCCTTAACATTTGCTTGTTCAACGCTTTCCTTTACAATCGGATGGTAGTTTACCTAAAGGTAATATACGGAGCAAGTATACTGGATGTGTTGCTTTTCCAATACAAGGTTAGCAAGTGGGTGACACAAAACTGCAAGTTTTGAGCTAAAATTTTCAAATCTGAAACCCACCAAACCCACAAAAACATTTTGCAAGCACCGGTAAAGGGTTATTCCGGAATACTTATCTAGGGTAAAAGCTAGATTGAATTTTCAAAAGATCAAATGTTTTCATAAAGATTCAATTTCCTTAAGGATCTAAATTTTCATAGTCATGTGGGACTGTAAACCACATCGTTACTACCATTGTTCATACCGCCGTATAGAAATCACTGATGTACAAAGTCTGAAGAATAAAGAAGTGATTCTAGTATTCTTATTTTAAGACTATATTGCTTGAGGACAAGCAACGCTCAAGTGTGGGAATATTTAATAATGCTAAAAACAAACATATATTTCATAGCATTATCCCTCAAGAAAGACAAGCTTTTAGTTACAATTGTTCTATTTACAAGTGATATTCGTTTAAATAATAAAAGGTGAAGACAAAAGACAGATTCGACGAATTGAAGACGCAAATGACCAAAAAGCTCAAAAGTACAAAGTACAATCAAAGTGGTTCCAATTATTGATGAGAAACGTCTCAAAATTACAAGAGTACAAGTCGCAAAACGCAAAATACAAGATATTAAATTGTACGCAAGGACGTTCGAAAATTCAGAACCGGGACCAGGGTCAACTATCAACGCTCGACGCAACGGACTAAAAATTACAAGTCAACTATGCACATAAATATAATATAATATTTAAATAATTCTTAAAATTATTTATATATTATATATTATATTTAAAACCGTCGGCAAGATAGAAACAAGCTCATGTGAGCTGGAAAAAGTGGCCATGCGATCGCATGGCCTGAAAGCCTAAAATCCATGCGATCGCATGGTGTACAGTGGAGGGCCACATTCCTATAAAAAGCGCAGTTTTGATCGAATATCATCATCCATCTTTCTCTCTATCTCACTCGTATAATATATATATATATATATATATATATATATATATATATATATATATATATATATATATATATATATATATATATATATATATATATATATATATATTATAATTTTAATTTTAATTCTAATAATAAGGGTATGTTAGCGAATGTTGTAAGGGTGTAAGTCGAAATTTTGTCCGTGTAACGCTACGCTATTTTTAATCATTGTAAGTTATGTTCAACCTTTTTAATTTAATGTCTCGTAGCTAAGTTATTATTATGCTTATTTAATGCCGAAGTAATCATGATGTTGTGCTAAATATTAAAATTGGGTAATTGGGCTTTGTACCATAATTAGGGTGTAACATCCCGCCTTTTTCCGTTTACTTTTCCGTTTAATTATTTAAAGTCCGTTATATGATTATAACATCCCTCGTTAATACGCATTTTAAAAATATCTCGTTTAGGTAATTCACGCAACTGCAACCGAACTCGAGGGACTAGTTTCACCAAGGGAGCAAAGATGTGACTAGCTTTTGACTAATCAACACCCACCTCCCCATTCTTTTCCATTTTCATTTTCTTTTTCTTTTCATACTTCCACATTTTCTTTCAATTCTCCATTTCAAAGATTTATCATCTAAATCAAATCGATCAAGCTTCAATCCAAAGAAATTGCATATTTGGAATCCTTGCAACTTCCTCTTCGATTCCATACCGATTTCATTACATTTGGGTAACTTTCTAAAATCACTAGATTTTGTGTTCTTAATGTTTTTAACTTATAAAGTTGTTAATTAGTGTCTATGGCTCAAGTCTAACATGAATATATGATTTATATGTTCGATCTTGTTATTTTGGTAACTAGCATGAACTTGAAACTTTGGTGTGTTTGATTTGGTGATTTGGTTGTTTGAATGATGTTAAATGTTATAAATACATGTATTAAATGTGTTCCTAACATCACTAGCTTCAATTTGATGTGTAGGTTGCTTTAGAAAACTCCATAAACTTGATTAGTGATTTTGGTGAATTTGGGTTAGGGTTTTGATGAACTTTAAAGGCATTTTTGATGTATTGAATGCCATGAATTGTTGTTGGTAAGTGGTTAGTTAGATTGTACGTTTGATTACCTACGAAACGGCGTGTCATATGTATGCATTTAATTCCCGAATCATAAATGTACATTTATGAATTTGAAGCATTTATGGTGTGCATTGATTGATCATTTAACTTGGAAAGTTGATTGTTGCAAATGATGTTTTTGGTTGGTGAAATGTATTTTGTTGTGTTCTTTGTCAAATTACCTTTCTAACGATATAAGATACGAGTTCTAAGTGTTAGCGGTTTGTGATTTATGCTATAAAGAGTTTTGATTTGAGACTTGGACATTTAAGACTGACCAGGTACCAGCACACGTTAAATGCCGCGGCACGGCAGTCTTGGGTCGCGGCGCGACCTAAGGCGTGTCCAGGTTCTGACCTACATGGTCAAAATTCGAAAAATGTTTGCTATGCTACGCACCTCCGATTCACATGTAACTTGTTCTAACATGCTTATATATGAATAAAAACCTCAGAAAAATAGTTCGGGACCCGACCCGAACGTGTTGACTTTTTCGTTGACTTTGACCTGACCAAAGTTTGACTTTTTGTCAAACTTAACCAAATACTCATACAATCATTCTAACATGCTTTTATACTTATACCTTGCATGAAACTTGATAATTTGATTCACATGCTATAATGATCGAGTCGTAATGAGCCATAGGACTAACTGAACACTTTGACCTATCGTGTTTACCATTATTGATACAATCTATTTGTTTAGGTCAAGACTAGTATTCGTTCTTGCATACGTTTACTTGTTGAAGTACTTTTACATACGTGCACTCAAGGTGAGATCATAGTCCCACTTTTACTCTTTTGAACTTACATTTGGGATGAGAAAACATAAACGTTTCTTTTTACTAAGTGAACACAAGTACATGAAAACAAACATTCTACATACGAGTTTAGAACAAAATCCTCAATTCGATTATCATTAGTTACACTTGCCGGGTGTAAGCGTGAACTTATGTTATGTGGATCCATATGGGTTTGACAAACCCTCATTCAAACGGTTCGCTACCGTTTACTAATGAAATATATTTTCGAGAAACAGTGTATGTTCTAATACTATTGTGATGGGGTTCTATGGAAGGAATGTTAAGCATTGATAATTGGGTGCTCGTGAAACAAACTTTTGGAATGTATTACTATTATATCAATGTTACAAATCTTGTGGTTCACTTGTACTTACTTACTTAAACCTATGATTTCACCAACATTTTCGTTGACAGATTTCTATGTTTTTCTCAGGTCCTTGAACGTTTTGTGATACATGCTTTCGCTCATTACTTTTGATACTTGATTGGATGTCGAGTATATACATGCATACATGGAGCATCTTTTGGCTACTTTTAAATCGTGTCGCATAGATTTCAATTGTACTTATAACTTTGTAACGTAACTTTTGGATAAACGATTCTTGTAAACTTGGGAACAAATCTTAACTTTCGAAATGAATGCGACATATTTTCGGTCAAACGTTATTTTAAAGACTTATGACCATGTAATGGGACCTAAGTAGTCGGCGCCGTCAATGACGATTTTGTCGGGTCGGACACGATGGGCGGGATATTTATATGTACGAATAATCGTTCATTTAACCGGACATGGGAATGAATTAATAGTTAATAGACTTATTAAAACAGGGGTGAATTATGTACAAGGACACCTGGCGTAATTGTTAACAAAGTATTAAAACATTGGGTTACATGCAGTCGATATCCTGGTGTAATTATTAAACAAAGTATTAAGTCCTTGTTACAGTTTAAGTCCCCAATTAGTTGAAATATTTGACTTCGGATATAAGGATAATTTGACAAGGACACTCGCACTTTATATTTATGACTGATGGACTGTTATAGACAAAAACCAGACGGACATATTGAATAATCCAGGACAAAGGACAATTAACCCATGGTAATAAAACTAAAATCAACACGTCAAACATCATGATTACGGAAGTTTAAATAAGCATAATTCCTTTATTTCATATTTAATTTCCTTTATTTCATTTTTAATTGCACTTTTAATTATCGCACTTTTATTTATTGTCATTTTATTAAATTGCACTTTTTAATTATCGCAATTTTATTTACCGTTATTTTATTTATCGCACTTTTATTTATCGCAATTTCATTATCGTTATTTACTTTACGCTTTAAATTAAGTTATATTTATTTTTAATATTTTACATTAGGTTTTAACTGCGACTTAAGTTTTAAAATCGACAAACCGGTCATTAAACGGTAAAAACCCCCTTTTTATAATAATAATATTACTTATATATTTTTGTATTTTTACAAATATAGTTTTTAAAAATATAGCGTTAAGCTTGTTTAAAAGATCCCTGTGGAACGAACCGGACTTACTAAAAACTATACTACTGCACGATTAGATACACTGCCTATAAGTGTTGTAGCAAGGTGTAGGTATATCCACTCTTTAAATAAATAAATCACTTGTGTAAAATTGTATCGTATTTAATAGTATTTCCTTGTAAAAATTAATAGTATTTTATACCCATTCGCTTTAACATCAGGGACGTTTAGTAAGAAATTAGAGGGTAATACGATATGATTCTATCAAAAAAGCACTTGATTTCATATTTTGAGGTCGCTTTGAAGGTCGGTAACTTCCATGTGATCACCATTTTTGGTGTAGAAGAGTATGTTGGACTATGTAAGTTGATAGAACACAAATGTAATATAAAAATCTCCATCTTTCAACAAAGATACGTTACCTACCTAATTCAAATGATGATATTCTGGAACGGAATATGTCACTTACACTATATACTATCGTTCCTAAGGCCACTTCAATTAAAGATTTTGTTTCTTTTTCTTAAAGTTAATTACCAAAATTGATATATGACAAGAAAGATATTATGTCCCAGCCTGAGCACAATGAAGAAGTATCAAGCAGTGTTTAGGGTATTAGCTCACATACAGGTAAAATTACTATCTTTGTAGCTTGAATTATTTAGACATAGTTGAAGTAAATACGGGTTGAATATTTAACATTGATACAATTAAGAAATTTAATAAGTCTTATTAAGTTAGCATACAGAGGAACTATTTATTAGGTTCTCAAATTTTCACCTTATAGGAATGTGCATTAATTATATGAGGTTTTAAGTTAAAATTTTAAGACATGTTCTCTCATATGATGGAGGATAATTTATATGAGTTTGTTCAATCGCTATCTAATTCTTACTATCTTACATGTTTGATAAAGGAGAGTTTGCATGTATTGCCTGGCGCGATTCGAGTTTTCATAGAAACTGATTGAGAAAATCATGATTTTTTTAAAAGGTCGTGTGCATCACATTTTGGATGATGGTGTCAAATTATGGCACTTTCTATATGTTTGTTATGTACAGGCTGGAACCGGTATTGACTATACAACTGACAGATCATTCCCCTTATCTGGTAATAAGCATCGTCTGTTATGCTCTTTTTTCTTTTTAATTTGCAACCGAGTTCCATATATATGTTTGTATGTTTTTGTTTTGTTGAAAACATGTTTTATGAAATGTTACGATTATATGTTTAGACTGTCATTTGTTTGTTTACGACATCAAGTAAGTACCTTATGATTTGCCCTACATATAAATATGATTTGTGATATAGTGTGTCTTAGTTATGTGATGCAATCTTGATGTGTAACATTGTTGACTCATTTTCTAAGTTCACTGTTGTTGTCTTGATGTTTTAATGTGATATTGTATATCATACTGAAACTTACAAATATGGTGTTGCATTCTCAGATTAACTATTTGTCGGTTGCATAAAGCCAATAAGTTGGTCAAGGGTATTTATTTCAGCAGGAAAGCCAACCCACCAGATCACTGTCCAGCAAGTTCACATCTTATGAATGGTTCTAAGGGAAGGGACGTCATTATGAATACATGTTTAGTGCTTTGTTTTGTTAATTGTATTTCAGTAGCTTTTACATTAATCAATATGGATATAAGTATGGATCTTTGGTATAGTTATACGTAGCATCAATATGGATGTAAATTGAGACTTCGAGTGTTTTTGGTTGAAAAATTAACAATGTTATATGCAACTACAGAGTATATAATAGCCATAGTTTAAATTGACACAATTGAACCGAGTTATTATAAACCTAAAAAATACAATATAACATATAATGATTCTAACAATTCAATAGAAATTCATTCCTAAAAAATCCCGCGAATTCACGGGTCTTCAACTATTATGTGAAAAATGTTGACTCAAAACTCATAGGGTGCGTAATGTATATGCGAGTCGGTTTACTCAGTCGAATTACTAACTATTCATAGATTCGGTTATGATAGACGAATTACTGGAATCGATCATTATTTTACTATCGATTCATAGATTCGGTTATGATAGTCTAATTACTGGAATTTGTTTTGATTACGTGTTCTTTACTAATATTTTATTTTTCTATATTGACTGTAATTTGTATATTTCGAAACCTTTTTTAGTAATTTGTATATTTCGAAACCTTTTTTGTAACGACCCGACTTTTTCGACTTGTTTTTGTGCCTTGTGTTTTTGCGAAACTGCGTATTGATGCGTACTGTGCTACTTTATACTCTGAAATCTTTATACACATGGCCTACTTTCATCTATGTGTTAAAACGTGCCTTTAAGTACGTAGGATACTTAACTTGATCACCGGAAGCCTTATGACCGTTAGTATCACTTGACGTTACGAACAAACTGCGTACTGCGTACACGTTTAACTTTTGTCGTAATCGGAATATTATGACTACGAAATCTTAATTATTATTTTATAATAATAATTACTTGGGTTTTTGGATGCTTAATTACACGTAGTAATTTACTTATGCTTACTAGTTAGTCTTGTTGGACTTTCTACCTTATTGAGCCTTAGCCCACCCTACACTAGTTAGTGGACTATTTAATTAGCCCAATTATTAATAGCTAGTGACCCATTAATATGTAAGACAAATGTCCATTTATAGGGAACATGCTAGCATTTTTGTCAAGTATTATCCTTAATGTTGCATGAGATCCTAACATAAGCACCAACTTTAGACAACCATTAACCAAAAAGCAAAAGTTTGTCCCCCCTTGTCCCCCTTGAAAATCACGGCCATCACCACCCACCCACACCCTTTGCTCTCATTTATATTTCACACACACTTACTCTCTTATTTCCTCTCTAGTCTTTCTCACTCTAAAACGTGTAAGTTTTTGAATTTCTTCTTCTTCTTCTCTTATCATTTTCGTGTTCATCATCATCAATAAAGGATCAAGCTTTTTAGCTTTGATCTTGATTACATCTTGTAGATTCAAACTTGGATTTGAATCCTTCAAGAACATGGAAGATTCAAGCTTTCTAGCTTTGAATCTTCACCTACTTTGTAGATCTATATCTTTCAACTTTAATCTTGTTATTTGGTTATAAAGATTCAAACTTGTGTTTGTAATCTTCATGTAACTTAAAGATCCAAGCTTTATACTTCAAGATCTTCAAGAACAACCAAGATGGAAGCTTTCTAGCTTGAATCTTCATATCTTTTGTTGGATCTAAGTTTCCTAACTTATGATCTCATTATTTTGTTATAAAGATCAAAACTTGTGTTTATGGTCTTCATGTAACTTAAAGATCTAAGCTTTATGCTTCAAGGTCTTCAAGAACACCAAAGGTTCAAGCTTTCTAGCTTTGTGACCTTATAACTTGTGTGAAAAGGATCCAAGCTCTCTAGCTTAGGGTTCCATCACTTTATTTGACTTAGATTATGTTCATACTTGCTTGATTGAAGTAAAGTTTGTAGCTTTAGTTGTGAATGTAACTTGTAATTGTGTTAAGACTAAGGATATGATGTAACCTTGGTTCATCATCCATCTAAGACTCTTAAATGAGTTGTGTTCTTACTTGGTCTTAACATATTGTGTGTTGATGGTAGAATCTTGGTCAAGGTGATGCTAACCCATCAACGAGTTGTACACTTGAAGCTACAAGCATCAAGGATGAGAACCGTGATGAGCATCAAGCACTAAGAACCCACCGGAGCACCTTTCTTACTGTTTTAGGGATCTGATCAGACCACCTGGGCTACTGGAAAGTTAATTTTCAGTTAGTTCGGTTCGAGTAGATGATTTTATGTTTAGACCTCGTCTTAATCCGAGTTACGGTTTAGGATTTATAGCCTTCCGAAAGTCACTACACCCTATTAACGTTGTGCTAAAATTTCTGACCTACTCTCACTTAAACCGTCACCACAGTCAAACGAAGACGAGTTTGGTTCTGGAAATTGGTCAGCAACTAGAGGACTCCCATACGGAGCCATATCCACTGAATACGCGTCTTTTCGTTTTGTTTAGAGGTCGTAACAGCTGACCGAAGTCAGCCTATTGTTTCGATCTCTATTCTTGTTAAACTTACTTAGCTTTTATGATGATGAATGATGATGATGATGATGATGACACTTAAACTTAATTTATTCACTTTTAAACCTTTTTGGGCCAACATACTGACCTAGTGACCTTTGACTTAGGTTGACGACCTTTCGGACCGACTTACTACTTGTATACTTTCATTATCGACTTTACCGCTCTTATCACTGTGAGTTATAGCATTCCTTTTTTCTTTAACTATTTTGGGACTGAGAATACATGAAACGACCCTTCCATATTACTATAAACGCAGTACGTTATTCATTGGTCCCATAGCGAGGTATTTGACCTCTATATGATACGTTTTAGAAAAATATTGCATTCATTTCATAAAAAGGACACCATTATTATACATAATGCATGTTTTAAACAAGTGGGCGATTATTTAAGAAATAATCCCCATGATACATCGGTTTCCAAATACTACACATGTAGTGATCCGAACTTTTCCATGTTTATATATATTAATTGAGATTGATATTTACATGATTAAATGTTTCCAACATGTTAAGCAATCAAACTTGTTGAGACTTGATTAAATGAAATAAGTTTCATATAGACAATTGATCACCCAAGTTGACCGACGATTCACGAACGTTACAAAATTGTAAAAACTACATGTTGTGGTATATATATAGACATATATATATGGTTGACATAAGATTATGATGAGTAAGTATCTCACTAAGTATATTAACAATGTGTGATATACATAAGAAATGAGATTACTAAGTTAAGAAACTCGAAATGATATATATAACGATTATCGTTATGATAACATCTACTAAATACATATGTATCATATTAAGATATTGATACACTATATTTAACATGATAAAATGATATTTAAATATATCATTAAGTGTGTTAACAATGAACTACATATGTAAAAACAAGACTACTAACTTAATGATTTTGAAACGAGACATATATGTAACGATTATCGTTGTAACAACATTTAACTATATATATATCATACTAAGATATATTAATATATCATAATATCATGATAATATAATAATTTAACATCTCATTAGATATAATAAACATTGGGTTAACAACATTTAACAAGATCGTTAACCTAAAGGTTTCAAAACAACATTTACATGTAACGACTAACGATGACTTAACGACTCAGTTAAAATGTATATACATGTTGTGTTTTGATATGTATTCTTACACTTTTGAAAGACTTCAAGACACATATCAAAGTACTTCTACTTAACAAAAATGCTTACAATTACTCCTCGTTCAGTTTCATCAACAATTCTACTCGTATGCACCCGTATTCGTACTCGTACAATACACAGCTTTTAGATGTATGTACTATTAGTATATACACTCCAATAATCAGCTCTTAGCAGCTCATGTGAGTTACCTAACACATGTGGGAATCATCATTTGGCAACTAGCATGAAATATCTCATAAAATTACAAAAATATGAGTAATCATTCATGACTTATTTACATGAAAACAAAATTACATATCCTTTATATCTAATCCATATACCAATGACCAAAAACACCTACAAACACTTTCATTCTTCAATTTTCTTCATCTAATTGATCTCTCTCAAGTTCCATCTTCAAGTTCTAAGTGTTCTTCATAAATTCCATAAGTATAGTTTCATAAAAATCAAGAATACTTCCAAGTTTGCAAGTCTACTTCCAAGCTTTCTAATCCATTTCAAGTAATCATCTAAGATCAAAGAACCTTTGTTATTTACAGTAGGTTATCTTTCCAATTCAAGGTAATATTCATATTCAAACTTTGATTCAATTTCTACAACTATAACAATCTTATTTCGAGTGAAAATCTTACCTGAACTGTTTTCGTGTCATGATACTGCTTCAAGAACTTTCAAGCCATCCAAGGATCCTTTGAAGCTAGATCCATTTTTCTCATTTCCAGTAGCTTTATCCAGAAAACTTGAGGTAGTAATGATGTTCATAACATCATTCGATTCATACATATAAAGCTATCTTATTCGAAGGTTTAAACTTGTAATCACTAGAACATAGTTTAGTTAATTCTAAACTTGTTCGCAAACAAAAGTTAATCTTTCTAACTTGACTTTTAAAATCAAATAAACACATGTTCTATATCTATATGATATGCTAACTTAATGATTAAAACCGAAAAACACGAAAAACACCGTAAAACCGGATATACGCCGTTGTAGTAACACCGCAGGCTGTTTTGGGTTAGTTAATTAAAAACTATGATAAACTTTGATTTAAAAGTTTTTCTTCTGGGAAATTGATTTTTCTTATGAACATGAAACTATATCCAAAAATCATGGTTAAACTATGTTTTCCAAAATGGTCATCTTGACGTCGTTCTTTCGACTGAAATGACTACCTTTACAAAAACGACTTGTAACCTGTAATTCTGACTATAAACTTATAATTTTTCTGTATAGATTCATAAACTTAAGTTCAATATAAAACCATAGCAATTGGATTCACTCAAAACGGATTTAAAATGAAGAAGTTATGGGTAAAACAAGATTGGATATTTTTTGATTATTTTAGCTACGAGAAATATTTAACAAATCTATACAAATCATATCCTAGCTAACTTATATTGTATTATACATGTATTCTAATATATTATGTAATCTTGAGATACCATAGACACGTATGCAAATGTTTTGACATATCATATCGACCCATGTATATATATTATTTGGAACAACCATAGACACTCTATATGCAGTAATGTTAGAGTTAGCTATACAGGGTTGAGGTTGATTCCAAAAATATATATACTTTAAGTTATGATCTAGCCTAAGACGTGTATACACTGGGTCGTGGATTGATTTAAGATAATATATATCGATTTATTTCTGTACATCAAACTGTGGACAACTAGTTGTAGGTTATTAACGAGGACAGTTGACTTAATACACTCAAATCTTTAAAATGTAATAAAAATGGTTGTAATTGTATTTTGATCATACTTTGATATATATATGTACATATTTGTATAGGTTCGTGAATCGATCCGTGGCCAAGTCTTATTTCCGAGGAAGGAAATATCTGTGAAAGTGAGTTATAGTCCCACTTTTAAAATCTAATATTTTTGGGATGAGAATACATGCAGGTTTTATAAATGATTTATAAAATAGACACAAGTAAGTGAAACTACATTCTATGGTTGAATTATCGAAATCGAATATGCCCCTTTTTATTAAGTCTGGTAATCTAAGAATTAGGGAACAGACACCCTATGAAATGTCCCGTTCTTATTGATTAAAAACGTTCCATATTAATTGATTTCGTTGCGAGGTTTTGACCTCTATATGAGACGTTTTTCAAAGACTGCATTCATTTTTAAAACCAACCATAACCTTTATTTCATAAATAAAGGTTTAAAAAGCTTTACGTAGATTATCAAATAATGATAATCTAAAATATCCTGTTTACACACGACCATTACATAATGGTTTACAATACAGATATGTTACATCGAAATCAGTTTCTTGAATGCAGTTTTTACACAATATCATACAAACATGGACTCCAAATCTTGTCCTTATTTTAGTATGCAACAGCGGAAGCTCTTAATATTCACCTGAGAATAAACATGCTTTAAACGTCAACAAAAATGTTGGTGAGTTATAGGTTTAACCTATATATATCAAATCGTAACAATAGACCACAAGATTTCATATTTCAATACACATCCCATACATAGAGATAAAAATCATTCATATGGTGAACACCTGGTAACCGACAATAACAAGATGCATATATAAGAATATCCCCATCATTCCGGGACACCCTTCGGATATGATATAAATTTCGAAGTACTAAAGCATCCGGTACTTTGGATGGGGTTTGTTAGGCCCAATAGATCTATCTTTAGGATTCGCGTCAATTAGGGTGTCTGTTCCCTAATTCTTAGATTACCAGACTTAATAAAAAGGGGCATATTCGATTTTGATAATTCAACCATAGAATGTAATTTCACGTACTTGTGTCTATTTTGTAAATCATTTATAAAACCTGCATGTATTCTCATCCCAAAAATATTAGATTTTAAAAGTGGGACTATAACTCACTTTCACAGATTTTTACTTCGTCGGGAAGTAAGACTTGGCCACTGTTGATTCACGAACCTATAACAATATATACATATATATTAAAGTATGTTCAAAATATATTTACAACACTTTTAATATATTTTGATGTTTTAAGTTTATTAAGTCAGCTGTCCTCGTTAGTAACCTATAACTAGTTGTCCACAGTTAGATGTACAGAAATAAATCGATAAATATTATCTTGAATCAATCCACGACCCAGTGTATACGTATCTCAGTATTGATCACAACTCAAACTATATATATTTTGGAATCAACCTCAACCCTGTATAGCTAACTCCAACATTCACATATAGAGTGTCTATGGTTGTTCCGAAATATATATAGATGTGTCGATATGATAGGTCGAAACATTGTATACGTGTCTATGGTATCTCAAGATTACATAATATACAATACAAGTTGATTAAGTTATGGTTGGAATAGATTTGTTACCAATTTTCACGTAGCTAAAATGAGAAAAATTATCCAATCTTGTTTTACCCATAACTTCTTCATTTTAAATCCGTTTTGAGTGAATCAAATTGCTATGATTTCATATTGAACTCTATTTTATGAATCTAAACAGAAAAAGTATAGGTTTATAGTCGGAAAAATAAGTTACAAGTCATTTTTGTAAAGGTAGTCATTTCAGTCGAAAGAACGACGTCTAGATGACCATTTTAGAAAACATACTTCCACTTTGAGTTTAACCATAATTTTTGGATATAGTTTCATGTTCATAATAAAAATCATTTTCTCAGAATAAAAACTTTTAAATCAAAGTTTATCATAGTTTTTAATTAACTAATCCAAAACAGCCCGCGGTGTTACTACGACGGCGAAAATCCGGTTTTACGGTGTTTTTCGTGTTTCCAGGTTTTAAATCATTAAGTTAGCATATCATATAGATATAGAACATGTGTTTAGTTGATTTTAAAAGTCAAGTTAGAAGGATTAACTTTTGTTTGCGAACAAGTTTAGAATTAACTAAACTATGTTCTAGTGATTACAAGTTTAAACCTTCGAATAAGATAGCTTTATACGTATGAATCGAATGATGTTATGAACATCATTACTACCTTAAGTTCCTTGGATGAACCTACTGGAAAAGAGAAAAATGGATCTAGCTTCAATGGATCCTTGGATGGCTCGAAGTTCTTGAAGCAGAATCATGACACGAAAACAAGTTCATGTAAGATCATCACTTGAAATAAGATTGTTATAGTTATAGAAATTGAACCAAAGTTTGAATATGATTATTACCTTGTATTAGAATGATAACCTACTGTAAGAAACAAAGATTTCTTGAGGTTGGATGATCACCTTACAAGATTGGAAGTGAGCTAGCAAACTTGAAAATATTCTTGATTTTATGAAACTAGAACTTTTGGAATTTATGAAGAACACTTAGAACTTGAAGATAGAACTTGAGAGAGTTCAATTAGATGAAGAAAATTGAAGAATGAAAGTGTTTGTAGGTGTTTTTGGTCGTTGGTGTATGGATTAGATATAAAAGATATGTAATTTTGTTTTCATGTAAATAAGTCATGAATGATTACTCATATTTTTGTAATCTTATGAGATATTTCATGCTAGTTGCCAAATGATGGTTCCCACATGTGTTAGGTGACTCACATGGGCTGCTAAGAGCTGATCATTGGAGTGTATATACCAATAGTACATACATCTAAAAGCTGTGTATTGTACGAGTACGAATACGGGTGCATACGAGTAGAATTGTTGATGAAACTGAACGAGGATGTAATTGTAAGCATTTTTGTTAAGTAGAAGTATTTTGATAAGTGTATTGAAGTCTTTCAAAAGTGTATAGATACATATTAAAACACTACATGTATATACATTTTAACTGAGTCGTTAAGTCATCGTTAGTCGTTACATGTAAGTGTTGTTTTGAAACCTTTAGGTTAACGATCTTGTTAAATGTTGTTAACCCAATGTTTATAATATCAAGAGAGATTTTAAATTATTATATTATCATGATATTATGATGTACGAATATCTCTTAATATGATATATATACATTAAATGTCGTTACAACGATAAACGTTACATATATGTCTCGTTTCAAAATCATTAAGTTAGTAGTCTTGTTCTTACATATGTAGTTCATTGTTAATATAATTAATGATATGTTTACTTATCATAATATCATGTTAACTATACATATAACCATATATATGTCATCATATAGTTTTTTACAAGTTTTAACGTTCGTGAATCACCGGTCAACTTGGGTGGTCAATTGTCTATATGAAACCTATTTCAATTAATCAAGTCTTAACAAGTTTGATTGCTTAACATGTTGGAAACATTTAATCATGTAAATATCAATCTCAATTAATATATATAAACATGGAAAAGTTCGGGTCACTACAGTACCTACCCGTTAAATAAATTTCGTCCCGAAATTTTAAGCTGTTGAAGGTGTTGACGAATCTTCTGGAAATAGATGCGGGTATTTCTTCTTCATCTGATCTTCACGCTCCCAGGTGAACTCGGGTCCTCTACGAGCATTCCATCGAACCTTAACAATTGGTATCTTGTTTTGCTTAAGTCTTTTAACCTCACGATCCATTATTTCGACGGGTTCTTCGATGAATTGAAGTTTTTCGTTGATTTGGATTTCATCTAACGGAATAGTGAGATCTTCTTTAGCAAAACATTTCTTCAAATTCGAGACGTGGAAAGTGTTATGTACAGCCGCGAGTTGTTGAGGTAACTCTAGTCGGTAAGCTACTGGTCCGACACGATCAATAATCTTGAATGGTCCAATATACCTTGGATTTAATTTCCCTCGTTTACCAAATCGAACAACGCCTTTCCAAGGTGCAACTTTAAGCATGACCATCTCTCCAATTTCAAATTCTATATCTTTTCTTTTAATGTCAGCGTAGCTCTTTTGTCGACTTTGGGCGGTTTTCAACCGTTGTTGAATTTGGATGATCTTCTCGGTAGTTTCTTGTATAATCTCCGGACCCGTAATCTGTCTATCCCCCACTTCACTCCAACAAATCGGAGACCTGCACTTTCTACCATAAAGTGCTTCAAACGGCGCCATCTCAATGCTTGAATGGTAGCTGTTGTTGTAGGAAAATTCTGCTAACGGTAGATGTCGATCCCAACTGTTTCCGAAATCAATAACACATGCTCGTAGCATGTCTTCAAGCGTTTGTATCGTCCTTTCGCTCTGCCCATCAGTTTGTGGATGATAGGCAGTACTCATGTCTAGACGAGTTCCTAATGCTTGCTGTAATGTCTGCCAGAATCTTGAAATAAATCTACCATCCCTATCAGAGATAATAGAGATTGGTATTCCATGTCTGGAGATGACTTCCTTCAAATACAGTCGTGCTAACTTCTCCATCTTGTCATCTTCTCTTATTGGCAGGAAGTGTGCTGATTTGGTGAGACGATCAACTATTACCCAAATAGTATCAAAACCACTTGCAGTCTTTGGCAATTTAGTGATGAAATCCATGGTAATGTTTTCCCATTTCCATTCCGGGATTTCGGGTTGTTGAAGTAGACCTGATGGTTTCTGATGCTCAGCTTTGACCTTAGAACACGTCAAACATTCTCCTACGTATTTAGCAACATCGTCTTTCATACCCGGCCACCAAAAATGTTTCTTGAGATCCTTGTACATCTTCCCCGTTCCAGGATGTATTGAGTATCTGGTTTTATGAGCTTCTCTAAGTACCATTTCTCTCATATCTCCAAATTTTGGTACCCAAATCCTTTCAGCCCTATACCGGGTTCCGTCTTCCCGAATATTAAGATGCTTCTCCGATCCTTTGGGTATTTCATCCTTTAAATTTCCCTCTTTTAAAACTCCTTGTTGCGCCTCCTTTATTTGAGTAGTAATGTTATTATGAATCATTATATTCATAGATTTTACTCGAATGGGTTCTCTGTCCTTCCTGCTCAAGGCATCGGCTACCACATTTGCCTTCCCCGGGTGGTAACGAATCTCAAAGTCGTAATCATTCAATAATTCAATCCACCTACGCTGCCTCATATTCAGTTGTTTCTGATTAAATATGTGTTGAAGACTTTTGTGGTCGGTATATATAATACTTTTGACCCCATATAAGTAGTGCCTCCAAGTCTTTAATGCAAAAACAACCGCGCCTAATTCCAAATCATGCGTCGTATAATTTTGTTCGTGAATCTTCAATTGTCTAGACGCATAAGCAATCACCTTCGTTCGTTGCATTAATACACAACCGAGACCTTGCTTTGATGCATCACAATAAATCACAAAATCATCATTCCCTTCAGGCAATGACAATATAGGTGCCGTAGTTAGCTTTTTCTTCAATAACTGAAACGCTTTCTCTTGTTCATCATTCCATTCAAATTTCTTCCCTTTATGCGTTAATGCAGTCAAGGGTTTTGCTATTCTGGAAAAGTCTTGGATGAACCTTCTGTAGTAACCAGCTAGTCCTAAAAACTGGCGTATGTGTTTTGGAGTTTTCGGGGTTTCCCACTTTTCAACAGTTTCTATCTTTGCCGGATCCACCTTAATACCTTCTTTGTTCACTATGTGACCGAGGAATTGAACTTCTTCCAACCAAAATGCACACTTTGAAAACTTAGCGTACAATTCTTCCTTCCTCAATACTTCTAACACCTTTCTCAAATGTTCACCGTGTTCTTGGTCATTCTTTGAGTAAATAAGTATGTCATCAATGAAAACAATGACAAACTTGTCAAGGTATGGTCCACACACTCGGTTCATAAGGTCCATGAACACAGCTGGTGCATTAGTTAAACCAAACGGCATGACCATAAACTCGTAATGACCGTAACGTGTTCTGAAAGCAGTCTTTGGAATATCATCTTCTTTCACCCGCATTTGATGATACCCGGAACGTAAGTCAATCTTTGAATAAACAGATGAGCCTTGTAGTTGATCAAATAAGTCGTCGATTCTCGGTAGTGGGTAGCGGTTCTTGATGGTAAGTTTGTTCAACTCTCGGTAGTCGATACACAACCTGAATGTACCATCTTTCTTCTTGACAAACAAAACAGGAGCTCCCCACGGTGATGTGCTTGGTCGAATGAAACCACGCTCTAAAAGTTCTTGTAATTGGCTTTGCAGTTCTTTCATCTCGCTGGGTGCGAGTCTGTAAGGAGCACGAGCTATTGGTGCAGCTCCTGGTACAAGATCTATTTGAAATTCAACGGATCGATGTGGGGGTAATCCAGGTAATTCTTTCGGAAATACATCGGGAAATTCTTTTGCAATGGGAACATCATTGATGCTCTTTTCTTCAGTTTGTACTTTCTCGACGTGTGCTAGAACAGCATAGCAACCTTTTCTTATTAGTTTTTGTGCCTTCAAATTACTAATAAGATGTAGCTTCGTGTTGCCCTTTTCTCCGTACACCATTAAGGGTTTTCCTTTTTCTCGTATAATGCGAATTGCATTTTTGTAACAAACGATCTCCGCTTTCACTTCTTTCAACCAGTCCATACCGATTATCACATCAAAACTCCCTAACTCTACTGGTATCAAATCAATCTTAAATGTTTCGCTAACCAGTTTAATTTCTCGATTCCGACATATATTATCTGCTGAAATTAATTTACCATTTGCTAATTCGAGTAAAAATTTACTATCCAAAGGCGTCAATGGACAACTTAATTTAGCACAAAAATCTCTACTCATATAGCTTCTATCCGCACCCGAATCAAATAAAACGTAAGCAGATTTATTGTCAATAAGAAACGTACCCGTAACAAGCTCCGGGTCTTCCTGTGCCTCTATCGCATTAATATTGAAAACTCTTCCACGGCCTTGTCCATTCGTGTTCTCCTGGTTCGGGCAATTTCTAATAATGTGGCCTGGTTTTCCACATTTATAACAAACTACATTGGCATAACTTGCTCCGACACTACTTGCTCCGCCATTACTCGTTCCGACACCATTTGTTCCTTTCGTTCTATTAGCCCCTGGTCCGTAGACCTCACACTTCGTCGCGCTATGACCATTTCTTTTACACTTGTTGCAAAATTTGGTGCAGAACCCCGAGTGATTCTTTTCACACCTTTGGCATAGCTGCTTCTGATTGTTGTTGTTGTTGCGGTTATTATTGTTGTTGGGATGATTGTTGTAGTTGCTGTTGTTGTTGTTGTTGTTGTTGTTGGGCCGTTTGTTGTAGTTGCGATTGATGTTGCGATTGTTGGGATAATTGTTGCGATTATTGTTGTAATTACTGTTGTTGTTGTATTGGTGATTCTTATCACCGTTTTCCTCCCACTTTCTTTTGACTTGCTTCACATTGGCCTCTTCAGCCGTCTGTTCTTTAATTCTTTCTTCAATCTGGTTCACTAGTTTGTGAGCCATTCTACATGCCTGTTGTATGGAGGCGGGCTCGTGTGAACTTATATCTTCTTGGATTCTTTCCGGTAATCCTTTCACAAACGCGTCGATCTTCTCTTCCTCATCTTCGAATGCTCCCGGACACAATAGGCACAATTCTGTGAATCGTCTTTCGTACGTGGTAATATCAAATCCTTGGGTTCGTAACCCTCTAAGTTCTGTCTTGAGCTTATTGACCTCGGTTCTGGGACGGTACTTCTCGTTCATCAAGTGCTTGAATGCTGACCACGGTAGTGCGTACGCATCGTCTTGTCCCACTTGCTCTAGATAGGTATTCCACCATGTTAACGCAGAACCTGTGAAGGTATGCGTAGCGTACTTCACTTTGTCCTCTTCAGTACACTTACTTATGGCAAACACCGATTCAACCTTCTCGGTCCACCGTTTCAATCCGATCGGTCCTTCGGTTCCATCAAATTCCAAAGGTTTGCAGGCAGTGAATTCTTTGTAGGTGCATCCTACACGATTTCCTGTACTGCTAGATCCAAGGTTATTGTTGGTATGTAGCGCAGCCTGTACTGCGGCTATGTTTGAAGCTAGAAAAGTACGGAATTCCTCTTCATTCATATTCACGGTGTGTCGAGTAGTCGGTGCCATTTCCTTCAAAATAGTTAAATGGAACAAGTTAATCATACAGAATATTAAGAGTAGTTAATAGTATTTCGTAGCATAATATGAACTCATTTATAAAAGCTTTTTCTTCATATTAGCGTTTTATAAGTTTAAATTCGGGTAGTACCTACCCGTTAAGTTCATACTTAGTAGCTAATATACAATTCAACTACTACAATTCTATATGAAAAACTGATTGTAATAATATTTCGCGTTCAAACTTTTATACAATATTTTACAAACTTACAATACCGCTTATTTTACATAAAGCATGAAATATAGCACACAATAACTTTGATACAAGATAGTTGTGAAGACAATTCTAGCTAGTACACAAGTCGTTCGGCAAAGGCAATAAAGACACGTAATTCATACGTCCAGAAACAAGTCATGCATTCTGGTTTTACTAGGACTACTTCCCATCCTTGGTCTTGTGCAACATAACCGTTATGGCCGTTGATAAGACAGCGTGTTGTAACGTCATCAAAGGGACGAGGGTTACGTAATGTCCAACAGTCCCGTAATAATCTAAAAACCTCATTTCTTACCCCAATTACCGACTCCGTCACTTGTGGAAACATTTTGTTTAATAGTTGTAGCCCGATGTTCTTGTTCTCACTTTGGTGAGAAGCGAACATTACTAATCCGTAAGCATAGCATGCTTCTTTATGTTGCATGTTAGCCGCTTTTTCTAAATCACGAAGTCCAATATTCGGATATATTGAGTCAAAATAATTTCTTAACCCGTTGCGTAAAATAGCATTTGGGTTCCCCGCAATATATGCGTCAAAGTAAACACATCGTAACTTATGGGTTTCCCAATGTGATATCCCCCATCTTTCAAACGAAAGTCTCTTATAAACCAAGACATTCTTGGAACGTTCTTCGAATGTCTTACAAACTGATCTAGCCTTAAATAGTTGTGCCGAAGAATTCTGGCCGACTCTAGACAAGATTTCATCAATCATGTCTCCGGGTAGGTCTCTTAAAATATTGGGTTGTCTATCCATTTTGTGTTTTTAAACTGTAAAATAGACAAGAGTTAGTTTCATAAAAAAAATACTTATTAATACAAGCAATTTTTACATATATCATAAAGCATAAGAACACTATATTACATATATTACACCACACGAATACAACTATCTTATTCCGACTCGCTCGTTTCTTCTTCTTCGGTTTTGGTTCGTTTTGCCAAGTTTCTAGGGATATATGATGTTCCCCTAATACGAGCCGTCGTTGTCCACATTGGTTTAGAAAAACCTGGTGGTTTAGAGGTTCCCGGGTCATTGTTACAACTTAAGGACTTCGGGGGTTGACGATACATATAAAGTTCATCGGGGTTGGAATTAGATTTCTCTATTTTTACGCCCTTTCCCTTATTATTTTCTTTTGCCTTTTTAAATTCAGTTGGGGTAATTTCTATAACATCATCGGAATTCTCGTCGGAATCCGATTCATCGGAGAATTGGTAATCCTCCCAATATTTTGCTTCCTTGGCGGAAACACCATTGACCATAATTAACTTTGGTCGGTTGGTTGAGGATTTTCTTTTACTTAACCGTTTTATTATTTCCCCCACCGGTTCTATTTCTTCATCCGGTTCCGATTCTTCTTCCGGTTCCGATTCTTCTTCCGGTTCCGACTCTTCTTCCGGTTCCTCTTCGGGAACTTGTGAATCAGTCCACAAATCATTCCAATTTACATTTGACTCTTCATTATTATTAGGTGAGTCAATGGGACTTGTTCTAGAGGTAGACATCTATCACATAATATCAAACACGTTAAGAGATTAATATATCACATAAAATTCATATGTTAAAAATATATAGTTTCCAACAAATGTTAAGCAATCATTTTTAAAGAAAACACGGTCGAAGTCCAGACTCACTAATGCATCCTAACAAACTCGATAAGACACACTAATGCAAATTTTCTGGTTCTCTAAGACCAACGCACTGATACCAACTGAAATGTCCCGTTCTTATTGATTAAAAACGTTCCATATTAATTGATTTCGTTGCGAGGTTTTGACCTCTATATGAGACGTTTTTCAAAGACTGCATTCATTTTTAAAACCAACCATAACCTTTATTTCATAAATAAAGGTTTAAAAAGCTTTACGTAGATTATCAAATAATGATAATCTAAAATATCCTGTTTACACACGACCATTACATAATGGTTTACAATACAGATATGTTACATCGAAATCAGTTTCTTGAATGCAGTTTTTACACAATATCATACAAACATGGACTCCAAATCTTGTCCTTATTTTAGTATGCAACAGCGGAAGCTCTTAATATTCACCTGAGAATAAACATGCTTTAAACGTCAACAAAAATGTTGGTGAGTTATAGGTTTAACCTATATATATCAAATCGTAACAATAGACCACAAGATTTCATATTTCAATACACATCCCATACATAGAGATAAAAATCATTCATATGGTGAACACCTGGTAACCGACAATAACAAGATGCATATATAAGAATATCCCCATCATTCCGGGACACCCTTCGGATATGATATAAATTTCGAAGTACTAAAGCATCCGGTACTTTGGATGGGGTTTGTTAGGCCCAATAGATCTATCTTTAGGATTCGCGTCAATTAGGGTGTCTGTTCCCTAATTCTTAGATTACCAGACTTAATAAAAAGGGGCATATTCGATTTTGATAATTCAACCATAGAATGTAATTTCACGTACTTGTGTCTATTTTGTAAATCATTTATAAAACCTGCATGTATTCTCATCCCAAAAATATTAGATTTTAAAAGTGGGACTATAACTCACTTTCACAGATTTTTACTTCGTCGGGAAGTAAGACTTGGCCACTGTTGATTCACGAACCTATAACAATATATACATATATATTAAAGTATGTTCAAAATATATTTACAACACTTTTAATATATTTTGATGTTTTAAGTTTATTAAGTCAGCTGTCCTCGTTAGTAACCTATAACTAGTTGTCCACAGTTAGATGTACAGAAATAAATCGATAAATATTATCTTGAATCAATCCACGACCCAGTGTATACGTATCTCAGTATTGATCACAACTCAAACTATATATATTTTGGAATCAACCTCAACCCTGTATAGCTAACTCCAACATTCACATATAGAGTGTCTATGGTTGTTCCGAAATATATATAGATGTGTCGATATGATAGGTCGAAACATTGTATACGTGTCTATGGTATCTCAAGATTACATAATATACAATACAAGTTGATTAAGTTATGGTTGGAATAGATTTGTTACCAATTTTCACGTAGCTAAAATGAGAAAAATTATCCAATCTTGTTTTACCCATAACTTCTTCATTTTAAATCCGTTTTGAGTGAATCAAATTGCTATGATTTCATATTGAACTCTATTTTATGAATCTAAACAGAAAAAGTATAGGTTTATAGTCGGAAAAATAAGTTACAAGTCATTTTTGTAAAGGTAGTCATTTCAGTCGAAAGAACGACGTCTAGATGACCATTTTAGAAAACATACTTCCACTTTGAGTTTAACCATAATTTTTGGATATAGTTTCATGTTCATAATAAAAATCATTTTCTCAGAATAAAAACTTTTAAATCAAAGTTTATCATAGTTTTTAATTAACTAATCCAAAACAGCCCGCGGTGTTACTACGACGGCGAAAATCCGGTTTTACGGTGTTTTTCGTGTTTCCAGGTTTTAAATCATTAAGTTAGCATATCATATAGATATAGAACATGTGTTTAGTTGATTTTAAAAGTCAAGTTAGAAGGATTAACTTTTGTTTGCGAACAAGTTTAGAATTAACTAAACTATGTTCTAGTGATTACAAGTTTAAACCTTCGAATAAGATAGCTTTATACGTATGAATCGAATGATGTTATGAACATCATTACTACCTTAAGTTCCTTGGATGAACCTACTGGAAAAGAGAAAAATGGATCTAGCTTCAATGGATCCTTGGATGGCTCGAAGTTCTTGAAGCAGAATCATGACACGAAAACAAGTTCATGTAAGATCATCACTTGAAATAAGATTGTTATAGTTATAGAAATTGAACCAAAGTTTGAATATGATTATTACCTTGTATTAGAATGATAACCTACTGTAAGAAACAAAGATTTCTTGAGGTTGGATGATCACCTTACAAGATTGGAAGTGAGCTAGCAAACTTGAAAATATTCTTGATTTTATGAAACTAGAACTTTTGGAATTTATGAAGAACACTTAGAACTTGAAGATAGAACTTGAGAGAGTTCAATTAGATGAAGAAAATTGAAGAATGAAAGTGTTTGTAGGTGTTTTTGGTCGTTGGTGTATGGATTAGATATAAAAGATATGTAATTTTGTTTTCATGTAAATAAGTCATGAATGATTACTCATATTTTTGTAATCTTATGAGATATTTCATGCTAGTTGCCAAATGATGGTTCCCACATGTGTTAGGTGACTCACATGGGCTTCTAAGAGCTGATCATTGGAGTGTATATACCAATAGTACATACATCTAAAAGCTGTGTATTGTACGAGTACGAATACGGGTGCATACGAGTAGAATTGTTGATGAAACTGAACGAGGATGTAATTGTAAGCATTTTTGTTAAGTAGAAGTATTTTGATAAGTGTATTGAAGTCTTTCAAAAGTGTATAGATACATATTAAAACACTACATGTATATACATTTTAACTGAGTCGTTAAGTCATCGT
This sequence comes from Rutidosis leptorrhynchoides, assembly GCF_046630445.1. Taxonomy (NCBI): domain Eukaryota; kingdom Viridiplantae; phylum Streptophyta; class Magnoliopsida; order Asterales; family Asteraceae; genus Rutidosis; species Rutidosis leptorrhynchoides. The sequence goes on from NC_092343.1 coordinate 100,164,150, forward strand.
TAGTCGTTACATGTAAGTGTTGTTTTGAAACCTTTAGGTTAACGATCTTGTTAAATGTTGTTAACCCAATGTTTATAATATCAAGAGAGATTTTAAATTATTATATTATCATGATATTATGATGTACGAATATCTCTTAATATGATATATATACATTAAATGTCGTTACAACGATAAACGTTACATATATGTCTCGTTTCAAAATCATTAAGTTAGTAGTCTTGTTCTTACATATGTAGTTCATTGTTAATATAATTAATGATATGTTTACTTATCATAATATCATGTTAACTATACATATAACCATATATATGTCATCATATAGTTTTTTACAAGTTTTAACGTTCGTGAATCACCGGTCAACTTGGGTGGTCAATTGTCTATATGAAACCTATTTCAATTAATCAAGTCTTAAAAAGTTTGATTGCTTAACATGTTGGAAACATTTAATCATGTAAATATCAATCTCAATTAATATATATAAACATGGAAAAGTTCGGGTCACTACACCCTAATTGACGCGAATCCTAAAGATAGATCTATTGGGCCTAACAAACCCCATCCAAAGTACCGGATACTTTAGTACTTCGAAATTTATATCATATCCGAAGGGTGTCCCGGAATGATGGGGATATTCTTATGTATGCATCTTGTTAATGTCGGTTACCAGGTGTTCACCATATGAATGATTTTTATCTCTATGTATGGGATGTGTATTGAAATATGAAATCTTGTGGTCTATTGTTACGATTTGATATATATAGGTTAAACCTATAACTCACCAACATTTTTGTTGACGTTTAAAGCATGTTTATTCTCAGGTGAATACTAAGAGCTTCCGCTGTTGCATACTAAAATAAGGAAAAGAATTGGAGTCCATGTTTGTATGATATTGTTTAAAAACTGCATTCAAGAAACATATGTCAATGTAATATATTTCTATTGTAAACCATTATGTAATGGTCGTGTGTAAACAGTATATTTTAGATTATCATTATTTGATAATCTACGTAATGTTTTTTTAAAAACCTTTATTGATAAAATAAAGGTTATGGTTGTTTTAAAAATGAATGCAGTCTTTGAAAAACGTCTCATATAGAGGTCAAAACCTCGCAACGAAATCAATTAATATGGAACGTTTATAATCAATATGAAAGGGACATTTCAACACACCTGACATAACAATCAAATATAATACATGACAAAGGTTTTATTGAATGCAACACTTCATTTAAACAAAAGCATGAGACTCCATGCACAGCTTGCTCAGATAATGCAACATCGGAAGACTTTCTTAAGGACCTGAGAATAAACATGCTTAAACAGTCAACACAAAGGTTGGTGAGATATATAGGTTTAGCATCGATATAAATATAGACCACAAGATTTTCATAGTTATAGATATATGTACACTCGCAAGTGTATAAAAGTATTCTATAAGTTGTTGAGCGCTTCGGTAACCATACTTAACCATTAATGTGGCATATTCCCTTTATTATGAAATCTCCCTACACTGTACCAAGTGTAATAAAAACGAAGTACTATGCAACCGTTTACGATACTAGAGCGACTAGCCCGGTTGGGGTTGTCAAACCCGATAGATCTATCAATAGGATTCGCGCTTACATGTTCTTACAACATGTAAATATTAGTTACCAAGCTATTAGGGAAGATATGCAAGGTGGTACAACTCAACGTAGAATATATTTTAAGTACTTGTGTCCATGGTGTAAAACATAAAATGCATGTATTCTCATCCCAAAATATTTGTAGAGTTTAAAAATGGGACTATATACTCACGGTAGTAAAAGTATATTAATAATAAGTTTTTAAATTATTAAAAATATGGCCGTCGTCCTTGGATTTACGAACCTATAATAATAATAACGATTCAGATAATAATACATGTGAACAAAATTAATATAGCAAGTTCATATCATATATTCAATCACATGTGATTGCTTAAGTTTATATTTTCAATCACATGTGATTATTTATATTTTCAATCACATGTGATTATTTAAGTTGTCAAGTTTAGTAGTCCAAAATAGTCCGAAAAGTCCAACAGTCCAATAATCGGTATATATATATATATATATATATATATATATATATATATATATATATATATAAAATCTTAGAATTACCCCGCGGCGTATTGTGTACGTATTGTCTTGCATCAATCCAGAGACGTATTGTATAATTATTGTCTTAGAATTAACTAAGATGTATTGTGTACGTATTGTCTTAGGATTTCTCAAAACGTATTGTGCACGTATTGTCATGGAACGTACCAAGATTATTATATATATACAATCTCGAAATTAATCAAGATTATAATATTTTGTTATACTAATGATAACATGTCCAAATATATATAGGATATAGGAAAAGTTAACAAGGATATGGTTAATATAGTTTTTATAATATAAATTTCGTCCATACCACGTTAATTTTAGCAGATTTTGTTTTGCTCGCCAAATATTCATTACAACTCCGTTTAAAGTGAATCAAACTGCTATGGATTCCTTAAGAAGTCAATTTTACAAAACCAATTCAAAAATTTCATCCCAAGTAGTAATTTTTAGAGCTTTGCCCTCTTTTTGTGTCGGTGGACAGATTTGGAAAAATCCCGGCATCCACCCAATATATGATTTTTGATAAAATACTTACAATTTGTCTAAAATCATGAAAAAAATACTGGAAGTCTTATTTACATATATTAACATATTTCCAAAGTCTTAGCCTCGAACTCAAAGTCTAAGATAGGTTTTTAATTCCCAACCCAAAACAGCCCGCTTTTTACTGAATGGAGATTAAAGGATATATGTTAAGTTTCAAGGTGTTCTTCATATGTACAAGTTATAAGTTCTTATATTAACTTAATATAACATCATAATACATATAAATAAGCGTTATTAGAGTTAAGTTAGAAAGATTAGATTAGTTTTTCAAACAAGTTTAGAATCAACTAAACTATGTTCTAGTTTATAAACTCTTATATAGACAGCTATAAACATATGAATTGAACAAGAGTTGAAGTAGAGTTTTTACCTCAAGTTTAGAATGTAAAGTTGCTGGAAAGAAGTATTAAAACAAAAATTGAGAGAGTTCTTGCAAGTGTGTGTGAAAATTGGAAGTAAAATTTGGAAAATGAATGTGTAAAAATGAGTTAGAAGTGGTGCTTATTTATAGGCTTGAAAATTTGGCTTTTAGTGAAAATATCTAAGATAAGTTAAAATGTATTAAGTTATGGATGACTTATTAAATTGATTAGGTCATGGATGACATATTACACAAATAATTGCAGATTTCTATTGGTATATACCAATAGTAAATACTTCTAGAAGTTGTGTATAATACGGGTAAAAATACCGTATGAATGCGAGTAGAATTCTTGAGAAAATTGAACAGAAATATGAGTATAGCTATCGTTTATATGTATTGGTATATTATAAAGTATATTCAATACTTGTAAGGATGTATTTACACTCGTAATACATTATATGTAAATACATTTTAACATAAGTTAATTACGTCGTTTAAATAGTAACATATATATTGTTCAAAAACTCTTTAAATTAGTAGTATGAAAATATATATACAATACTTTGTTAATATACTTAATGAGATATTTAATTATCATATTTTCAAGTTATATAAATCCATATATATACACAATAATTAAATAATTAAATAATTAAATCAAGTTATGACGTTCGTGAATCGTCGGAATAAAAGGGTGAACAAAAGCTTGTGTAAAACTCTTTTCGGAGGTTCAAGATTTATTAAAAATTCATTACTTATCAAGTCGGAATTATATAAAGATTAAGTTTAAATTTGGTCGGAAATTTCCGGGTCGTCACAATACATGCGCTTTTTACGTTTTACATACTAGGCACGAGTACTTAAACTTTATATATGTGTGGGTTATACAACGGCATAAACTTCCCCTTAGCTCGGTAACGTTTAGTCATTGGTTTTTGAATCGGTGAACGCGAATCTTAGATATGGATCCATAGAGTTTAACATCCCCACTCGGGCTAGTCGCGCTAGCATTTAACGGGTGTTTAATACTTCGTAAACATACGCACTCGCCAAATGTACTTTTAGGGGTTATAAACGTTAAGTTAGTTACCAAGTGCCCACGGTTAAACATATACTTTTCATACTGTTTTGAAACACTGAAATCTCGTGGCCTACCTTACATTACTGTTACAACTTAAACTATAGCTCACCAACATTATTGTTGACATTTTTAAGCATGTTTTCTCTGGTGTTTAGAGGTTTGTTGCTTCCGCTGTTTAGACTTGCTGTCTTGGTGTTTAAACTTGCTGTTAAGGACCTGCTGTGCTAGATTTTCGCTGCATTACTTAGAGATGTCTCAATCATGGAAATTTTCTTTTGCATTCGTAATTTATGTTATTTTCAAATAATGACTTTGTATCGACCTTTGTGTCACGTTATCTTTTGTAAACGCTATCTTTTATGAATGCAAAACTGGTATTCAAATAGTATGTAGTATTCGACCGTGTAAAGATCCTGTTGTTGACGAATCGTACACGATGGTTTTGTACGGGGCGTCACATTTGGTATCAGAGCATTGGTTGTAGGGAATTAGGTTACATTAGTGAGTCTAGACCGGACCAAGTAGGATTCACTAATAGGACTAATCTACAACTTGCTAGTTTACTTATTTCCGCGAAACTTACTGCATGCTGTTGCTTACTTTTACTGCTATATGACGTATACTGTTACTTTATTTTCATTACTGCATGCTACTATCTGCTTTCAATTCGATGATACTTCTGTACGATTTTCTATTATTGCCATGCTATTTACTGCTATAGATGATCTAGACTGTCGTAGTTATTTTGCCTAATACGTGCTTGCTTTATGACTTACTAACATGGAAAAAGTTATTTTTCCCTCTTCAGATGTCGGATGTCCCGCCCGTTATCATTTTGGAGAGTGACTCAGACTCACCCTCCACCTCGCCTGCCATTGTTGCCGATTCACAGATCCTGTCGTCGACACACTCCAGTGACTCTGGCGCTTTGTCCTCTGGAGCCAGTGGCCATACACCCGACCCAGTGATCATCTCAGACGGACACGAGGATCCACCGGAGATTCCAGCTCCACTCATCCCAGGACCCTCGGAGCCACATCACCATTCCGGTGGTGTTGTGATTCCCGGGGAATACGGGGACGTTCCATTCCGTAATGAGCATAATCATTGGGCTAGACGCCTTCCTGATGGGCGTGTCATGCCGATCCCACCTTTTAGATATCGGATTATGACTACCGGCAGAGCAGAGCCACCTCCAGCTATTTTCGATGACTCATTATCCGACGACACATCCTCTGATGACTCCAGTGATGAGGATTCCGACGAGGACCCTGAGGAGGCGCCCGTGCAGGCACCCTCTACCCCGCCGAAGAAGCGGTATCGTTTTGATGGTACCGTTATTCCAGGGGTTAACGAAGGTAGGTCGTCCATTAACGCACATGGACTGAGGACTAGGGTCACCGCCCGCAAGCGGGTTGTGCCGTATCCTGCCGATCCATTCGTGCGTAAGGCTTACCGTTACGCACCATCTACTTCTGGCGCTGGACCGTCTGCACCACCTGCACCACCTGTACCGACTGCACCGCCTGCCCCACCATCTCCCTCCGTCGAGGAACTGACGAAGGATGTGGAGATCCTCTGTGCTCGGGTAACTGAGCTCGAGGACCAGATGTCCCACGTAATGGACATCCTTTACCCACCGTCACCATAGAGCATTATAGTAGATTTCATTATGTAATCTCGTTTGTAGTTTCATCTTTTAATCATGTATTGTGCGAACCTATGCGGATGTATGCAACTTATTATTAATGAATGGAACTTAGTGTTGTTTACTTTTTGCACGATGTTCTAATTACGTTACTGTATGATGATTCTGTGGTATCTGTATCTAGTTGCATTACTTAGTTAACATGTGTTGCGTTGATTTCATGTTGATTGCCATATACTATATTATTATTTATTAAATGCTGGATTTTGACTTAAGTCAAAATTTTTGTTTAGTAGAGCAATGGCAAACGGAAGAGCAGCACCCACAGCAGCACAAATTGAGGAAATGATTGCTGAAAGTGTAGCCGCAGCAATTGCAGAAATCAACCCACAAGCTCCACCAGTTAACCAGCCCATCCGTAACGGGTGTACATATAAAGAGTTTCAAAGCTGCAAGCCCCACAACTTTAGTAGTACTGAGGGGCCAGTTGGATTGACTAGGTGGTTTGAGAAACTAGAAGCTGTGTTCCATGTAAGCAACTGCTCAGAGACGAACAAAACCAAGTATGCCTCCTGTACGCTGTCGGACGACGCCCTAACCTGGTGGAACACACTTTCTCAGCCCAAAGGTATTGACGAGGCTTATGCTACTCCTTGGGAAGAATTTAAGGGAGCCATGATCGAAGAGTACTGCCCCAGAACAGAGATACAGAAAATGGAGGCTGAGTTCTGGGAGTTAAAGGTTGTGGGAAATGATCTTGATGGTTACAACTGTAGGTATCTGAAATTAGCGCTGATGTGTCCCACGATGGTTACCCTGGAGTTTAAGAGAATGGAACGATACTTGTGGGGACTTCCCAAGTCCATTCAGGGAAATGTCACATCTTCTAAGCCACCCAACGTCCCGGAAGCTATGCGCATGGTGCACACCCTGATGAACCAGATCACCCGCAAGGAACCTAAGAAAGCAAAATCAGAATCAAGGACTAGTCATGAGAAGCGTAAGTGGGATGGAAACAAGGGAAAGGTCTTTGATCAAAACCCGGCTAAGAGGCATGAGGGTTTCAAGGGAAACAACGACTGGAGGAACCCCAACCTGAACACTAGCTCGAACCCCAACTACAAGGGTAGTCTATCACAGTGCAAGAGGTGCTACAAGCACCATACCGGGTACTGTAATGTGATCTGTGAAAAGTGCAAAAGGACCGGGCATATTGGTAAGGACTGCAAGATTCCCACCCCAACGGTGAAGACAAACTCTACTAGACCAAGGCAGTGCTATGAGTGCGGATAACAGGGCCACTTCAGGAATGAATGTCCCAACAAGAGAAAGGACGGCGGGCCAGCGCGTGGAAGAGCTTTCAATGTAAACGCAAGGGATGCCTGTGAGAACCCCGACTTGGTTACAGGTATACTCACTATCAATAATCTATTAGCTTCTATCCTATTTGATACTGGTACCGATAGGAGCTATGTTTGTAGACACTTTTGCTCTAAGATAGATTGGTCGTTAGTTCCTTTAAAGGAGAGTATGCTTGTTGAGGTAGCCAATGGAAAACTTGAGAAAGTTGAACAAATTGGCCGAGGAGCTATTATCAACATAGCTGGTGTGGATTTCAAGATTGACTTGATACCCATCAAATTGGGAAGTTTTGATGTGATTGTCGGTATAGACTGGTTGACCAAAGTGAGGGCCGACATTATCTGTGGAGATAAAGCTCTTCGTATACCACACGGAGATGGTGAGCCACTGATTATTTACGGAGAGAGATGTAGTTCGAAGCTGAATCTCATTAGTTGTATGAAAGCACAAAAGATCATGAAGAAAGGACGTCTTGCTATTTTAGCACATGTGAAAATGTTAGAAGCCGAGGTAAAGAGTGTGAATGATGTACGAGTTGTGAACGAATTTCCCGATGTCTTTCCAGAAGAATTGCCTGGATTACCGCCACCGAGAGCAGTGGAGTTCCAGATCGATCTAGTACCAGGAGCTGCACCCGTAGCTCGCTCACCTTATCGACTAGCACCTTCCGAACTGCAAGAGTTGCAGAGTCAACTACAGGAATTACTAGACCGTGGATTTATCTAACCGAGTTCATCGCCTTGGGGCGCACCTGTTTTATTCGTGAAGAAGAAGGACGGATCTTTCCGCATGTGTATCAATTATTGTGAGCTGAACAAGTTGACAATTAAGAATCGGTATCCCCTTCCCCAGATTGATGATCTTTTCGATCAGCTGCAAGGATCCAGCATTTACTCCATGATCGATTTGCGATTAGGTTATCACCAGTTGAGGGTGAAGGAGAGCGATGTGATGAAGACTGCGTTCAGAACCCGTTATGGTCACTATGAGTTTCTAGTGATGCCATTCGGTTTAACCAACGCACCTGCCGTGTTTATGGATCTCATGAATCGTGTATGCAAGCCATATCTGGAAAAGTTCGCTATCATTTTCATAGATGATATCCTCATCTATTCCCAAAGTGAAGAAAAACATGAACAACATCTTCGACTAGTGTTAGAACTCTTGAGATAAGAGCAACTTTATGCCAAATTCTCCAAGTGTGAATTTTGGTTGAAGGAAGTCCAATTTCTGGGTCATATTGTGAGTGATCAAGGTATCAAAGTTGATCCTGCAAAGATCGAAGCTATCAGCAAGTGGGAAACCCCCACTACTCCGACTCACATCCACCAATTTCTAGGTCTTGCCGGTTACTACCGAAGATTTATTGAAGGTTTATCTCTGATTGCGCGTCCTTTGATCGCGCTGACTCACAAAGGAAAGAAGTTCGTATGGGAAACCGAACACGAATCAGCATTTCAAAACTTGAAGCAGAAATTGACCACCACACCTATCTTATCTCTTACTGAAGGGAGTGATGATTTTGTCGTATATTGTGATGCCTCAAAAAATGGTTTTGGTTGCGTATTGATGCAAAGATCGAAGGTTATTGCCTATGCTTCTCGTCAACTAAAGATTCACGAGCGAAACTACACTACTCACGACCTCGAGCTTGGAGCTATTGTCTTTGCGCTCAAATTGTAGAGACACTATCTTTATGGAACTAAAAGTACCATCTTCACCGACCACAAAAGCCTCCAGCACATATTCGATCAGAAACAACTGAACATGAGGCAGCGACGATGGATCGAGATGCTGAACGACTATGATTGTGAACTTCGTTACCATCTTGGAAAGGCAAATGTTGTAGCCGATTCCCTGAGCCGAAAGGAGAGGACGGTACCTCTTCGTGTCCGCGCCTTGAACATCACCATTCATTCAAATCTCAATAGCCAGATCCGAGTAACCCAAGATGAGGCTCTCAAATAGGAGAATATTTCTCAAAAACACTTGAACATTCTCGTTTCACGATTCGAGGTTAAGGAGACTGGACTCCGATGCTTTGCCAGAAGGATTTGGGTACCTAGTTATGGAGATCTACGGAGCCTTATACTAGATGAAGCCCACAAGTCGAGATATTCGATTCATCCAGGAGCCGGTAAAATGTACCACGATCTCAAGGAACAGTATTGGTGGCCTAATCTTAAGAAGGATGTTGCAACTTATGTTAGTAAGTTTTTGACTTGCTCGAAAGTTAAGGCCGAACATCAAAGGCCATCTGGATTACTTCAACAACCAGAAATCCCGCAATGGAAGTGGGAAAGGATAACGATGGACTTCATTACGAAGCTACCAAAGACGGTAGGTGGTTATGATACCATCTGGGTTATCGTTGACCGACTTACCAAATCTGCACACTTCTTAGCCATGAAGGAAATGGATACGATGGAGAGACTAGCTCAACTATACATCAAAGAGGTTGTATCCCGTCATGGTGTGCCCTTATCGATTATCTCAGATCGCGATACCCATTTTGCTTCCAGATTTTGGCGTTCTTTGCAAGAAGCCTTGGGAACTCGTCTCGACATGAGCACCGCGTATCACCCACAGACCGATGGTCAGAGCGAATGAACAATTCAGACATTGGAAGACATGTTGTGTACCTGTATTATTGACTTCGGAAAGGCTTGGGAGAGACATTTTTCGCTAGCTGAATTCTCTTACAACAACAGTTATCATTCGAGTATTAATGCTGCACCTTTTGAAGCGTTGTATGACCACAAATGCCGTTCTCCTATTTGTTGGGCCGAAGTAGGCAAAAAGCAAATCACCGGACCCGAGGTAGACCATGAAACAACCGAGAAGATTTTCCAAATTCAAGCGAGACTTAAGACAGCCCGTGATCGCCAAAAGAGTTATACCGACCTTAAACGTAAAGACTTCAAATTCAACGTGGGTGACCGTGTAATGTTGAAGGTAGCACCTTGGAAAGGTGTGATCCATTTTGGAAAGCACGGAAAGTTAAACCCGTGATATATTGGTCCTTTTGAAATCTTTGAGCGTATTGGACCCGTTGGTTACCGTTTACATCTTCCGACTCAGTTGAGCGCAGTTCACCATACTTTTCACATGTCAAATCTGAAGAAATGTCTTGCCGAACCAGAACTTTTCATCCCTCTTGATGAACTTATGATTGATGACAAACTATACTTTGTGGAAGAACCTGTCGAAATCATGGACCGTGAGGTTAAGACTTTGAAGCACAATAAGATTCCAATTGTTCGAGTCCGATGGAATGCCAAACGTGGACCTGAGTTTACCTGGGAACGAGAGGATCAAATGATGCAGAAGTATCCTCACCTTTTCCCGACTCCAACACCTACCTCAGCTTAAAATTTCGGGATGAAATTTCCATTAACAGGTGGGTAATGTAACGATCCGACTTTTTTGACTTGTTTTTGTGCCTTGTGTTTTTGTGAAATTGTGTATTTGTGCGTACTGTGCTACTTTATACTCTGGAATCTTTATACTCATGGCCTACTTTCATCTATGTGTTAAAACGTACCTTTAAGTACGTAGGATACTTAACTTGATCACCGGAAGCCTTTATGACCGTTAGTGTCACTTGACGTTACGAACAAACTGCGTACTGCGTACACGTTTAACTTTTGTCGTAATCGGAATATTATGACTACGAAATCTTAATTATTATTTTATAATAATAATTACTTGAGTTTTTGGATGCTTAATTACGCGTAGTAATTTACTTATGCTTACTAGTTAGTCTTGTTGGACTTTCTACCTTGTTGGGCCTTAGCCCACCCTACACTAGTTAGTGGACTATTTAATTAGCCCAATAATTAATAGCTAGTGACCCATTAATATGTAAGACAAATGCCCATTTATTAGAGGGAAGCATTTGTCAGAGGGAACATGCTAGCATTTTTGTCAAGTATTATCCTTAATGTTGCATGAGATCCTAACATAAGAACCAACTTTAGACAACCATTAACCAAAAAGCAAAAGTTTGTCCCCCCTTGTCCCCCTTAAAAATCACGGCCATCACCACCCACCCACACCCTCATTCACCTATAAATATAAGCCTTATTCAATCCATTTTACACTTGCTCTCATTTATATTTCACACACACTTACTCTCTTATTTCCTCTCTAGTCTTTCTCACTCTAAAACTTGTAAGTTTTTGAATTTCTTCTTCTTCTTCTTCTCTTATCATTTTCGTGTTCATCATCATCAATAAAGGATCAAGCTTTTTAGCTTTGATCTTGATTACATCTTGTAGATTCAAACTTGGATTTGAATCCTTCAAGAACATGGAAGATTGAAGCTTTCTAGCTTTGAATCTTCACCTACTTTGTAGATCTATATCTTTCAACTTTAATCTTGTTATTTTGTTATAAAGATTCAAACTTGTCTTTGTAATCTTCATGTAACTTAAATATCCAAGCTTTATGCTTCAAGATCTTCAAGAACAACCAAGATGGAAGCTTTCTAGCTTGAATCTTCATATCTTTTGTTGGATCTAAGTTTCCTAACTTATGATCTCATTATTTTTTTTATAAAGATCAAAACTTGTGTTTATGCTCTTCATGTAACTTAAAGATCTAAGGTTTATGCTTCAAGGTCTTCAAGAACACTAAAGGTTCAAGCTTTCTATCTTTGTGACCTTATAACTTATATGAAAAGGATCCAAGCTCTCTAGCTTAGGGTTCCATCACTTTATTTAACTTAGATTATGTTCATACTTTCTTGATTAAAGTAAAGTTTGTAGCTTTAGTTGTAAATGTAACTTGTAATTGTGTTAAGACTAAGGATATGATGTAACCTTGGTTCATCATCCATCTAAGACTCTTAAATGAGTTGTGTTCTTACTTGGTCTTAACATATTATGTGTTGATGGTAGAATCTTGGTCAAGGTGATGCTAACCCATCAACGAGTTGTACACTTGAAGCTACAAGCATCAAGGATGAGAACCGTGATGAGCATCAAGCACTAAGAACCCACCGGAGCACCTTGCTTACTGTTTTTGGGATCTGATCAGACCACCTGGGCTACTGGAAAGAAAATTTTCAGTTAGTTCGGTTCGAGTAGATGATTTTCCGTTTACACCTCGTCTTAATCCGAGTTACGGTTTAGGATTTATGGCCTTCCGAAAGTCACTACACCCTATTAACGTTGTGCTGAAATTTCTGACCTACTCGCACTTAAACCGTCACCACGGTCAAAGGAATACGAGTTTAGTTCTGGAAATTGGTCAGCAACTAGAGGACTCCCATACGGAGCCATATCCACTGATTACGCATCTTTTCATTTTGTATAGAGGTCGTAGCAGCTGACCGAAGTCAGCCTATTGTTTCGATCTCTATTCTTGTCAAACTTACTTAGCTTTTATGATGATGAATGATGATGATGATGAAACTTAAACTTAATTTATTCACTTTTAAGCCTTTTTGGGAAAACATACTGACCTAGTGACCTTTGACTTAGGTTGACGACCTTTCGGAACGACTTACTACTTTCATACTTTCATTATCGACTTTACCGCTCTTATCACTGTGAGTTATAGCATCCCTTTTTACTTTAACTATTTTGGGACTGAGAATACATGTGCTTTTTACGTTTTACATACTAGGCACGAGTATTTAAACTTTATATATGTGTGGGTTATACAACGACATAAACTTTCCCCTTAGCTCGGTAACGTTTAGTCATTGGTTTTTGAACCGGTGAACGCGAATCTTAGATATGGATCCATAGGGTTTGACATCCCCACTCGGGCTAGTCGCGCTAGCATTTAACGGGTGTTTAATACTTTGTAAACATACGCACTCGCCAAATGTACTTTTAGGGGTTATAAACGTTAAGTTAGTTACCAAGTGCCCACGGTTAAACATATACTTTTCATACTGTTTTGAAACACTGAAATCTCATGGCCTACCTTATATTACTGTTACAACTTAAACTATAGCTCACCAACATTATTGTTGACGTTTTTAAGTATGTTTTCTCAGGTGTTTAGAGGTTTGTTGCTTCCGCTGTTTAGACTTGCTGTCTTGGTGTTTAAACTTGCTGTTAAGGACCTGCTGTGCTAGATTTCCGCTGCATTACTTAGAGATGTCTCAATCATGGAACTTTTCTTTTGCATTCGTAATTTATGTTATTTTCAAATAATGACTTTGTATCGGCCTTTGTGTCACGTTATCTTTTGTAAACGCTATCTTTTATGAATGCAAAACTGGTTTTCAAATAGCATGTAGTATTCGACCGTGTAAAGATCCTGTTGTTGACGAATCGTACACGATGGTTTTGTACGGGACGTCACATTTTTAGTAACAACTGGATAACTTGAATCTTGATGGTTTGTTTGAAGGATTTAGAAAATGAAGGGCAACTTCCTAAGGAAGTATCTTGCTACCAAGGAGTCTTCTACAACTATTTTAGTATAGGTATGATCCTTTTTTACCTTTTAAGTTTTAGGCTTACAAGTTTGATATATGAAAGTTTTCGTGGGTATCATCTTCATCAAGTTAGGGTTTTACTTCATTATTAGTAAATTGAATTTAGTGTATTAAATGGATGGTTAGATTTCATTTTAAATCTTGATTCAATGGATAAAGGAGATCATGCCGCTATGTCTAAGTTCAAAAACAATATGTTTGAACAACTTGATAGATTATCGGCTATGAAAATCTACTTAACTAAGGTGACTTTAATACATACGTGATATATAGTTTAATCACATTATTTATTTAAATACTTACTAACTTTTTTCATACAACAAACATTTTATGAGGGCATATAATTTTTATGTCCACCATGTTTTGTTTATAGTAATACTCTATATAAACATTTTTAGTTGTTTTGTGAAACCCAACACTACTATATTTCTGTAATACATTGATTTGAAGCATTACTAGATAATAATAAGTCAAATAACCCCGCGAAGTCGCGGGTCTCCAGCTAGTAAATTATTATTATTCAGAAATAACTTCATTTAGAACATTTGAATCACTCGGATTATAATCAATCATCGTTTAAATCATCCAGTTCTATTAAACGCACCCACTATTCATCATTCAGTTATTGACATATCTTGTTGATACCACTCCATTCGAGCAAAAGTTGAACTTCGGCCTTAACCCAAGTAGAGTGGCTGTTGTTGAATTTTCGGTATAACGTATTCCATAAAGTGGATCTTTTTTGGAGTTCACTTTACGGATTTTCAGGATGATTCGATCCAACACTCCGTCAACCGAACTTCCTACTTAGTCATCCAAAGTTTTTTGTTGCTCATTTTAGCAAGACCTTTGTAATTTATCTTTTTATTGCTTGACCAGCTTTGGATTGGGGTGTTTCAGATTAAGGCTTTTTCCGTGTTGTTGTTAAAGTATTCGTCGATGTTGTTGGTTATAAAGCAATTGTTCTTGGTTATAAAAGAATTTGATTGAAATTGAGAGGTTGTTGATGGTAGAAATTAAGTTGAAAAGTGGGTTATTGTTGTGAATTTTGGTTGCAAATCGAAGATGACGAAGAAGAACAAAGTGTATTTGGTATATCTCGAATATGTTTATACGATTAATCGATTTGAGTTGGGTAATGATAGGATCGTATAGCTCAATATTAATGCGGAAGAGTTTTCAATATTAATGCGGCAGAGGCACAGGAAGACCTGGAGCTTGTTACGGGTACGTTTCTTATTGACAATAAATCTGCTTACGTTTTATTTGATTCGGGTGCGGATAGAAGCTATATGAGTAGAGATTTTTGTGCTAAATTAAGTTATCCATTGACGCCTTTGGATAGTAAATTTTTACTCGAATTAGCAAATGGTAAATTAATTTCAGCAGATAATATATGTCGGAATCGAGAAATTAAACTGATTAGCGAAACATTTAAGATTGATTTGATACCAGTAGAGTTAGGGAGTTTTGATGTGATAATCGGTATGGACTGGTTGAAAGAAGTGAAAGCAGAGATTGTTTGTTACAAAAATGCAATTCGCATTATACGAGAAAAAGAAAAACCCTTAATGGTGTACGGAGAAAAGGGCAACACGACGCTACATCTTATTAGTAATTTGAAGGCACAAAAACTAATACGAAAAGGTTGCTATGCTGTTCTAGCACACGTCGAGAAAGTACAAACTGAAGAAAAGAGCATCAATGATGTTCCCATTGCAAAAGAATTTCCCGATGTATTTCCGAAAGAATTACCGGGATTACCCCCACATCGATCTGTTGAATTTCAAATAGATCTTGTACCAGGAGCTGCACCAATAGCTCGTGCTCCTTACAGACTCGCACCCAGCGAGATGAAAGAACTGCAATGCCAATTACAAGAACTTTTAGAGCGTGGTTTCATTCGACCAAGCACATCACCGTGGGGAGCTCCTGTTTTGTTTGTCAAGAAGAAAGATGGTACATTCAGGTTGTGTATCGACTACCGAGAGTTGAACAAACTTACCATCAAGAACCGCTACCCACTACCGAGAATCGACGACTTATTTGATCAACTACAAGGCTCGTCTGTTTATTCAAAGATTGACTTACGTTCCGGGTATCATCAAATGCGGGTGAAAGAAGATGATATTCCAAAGACTGCTTTCAGAACACGTTACAGTCATTACGAGTTTATGGACATGCCGTTTGGTTTAACTAATGCACCAGCTGTGTTCATGGACCTTATGAACCGAGTGTGTGGACCATACCTTGACAAGTTTGTCATTGTTTTCATTGATGACATACTTATTTACTCAAAGAATGACCAAGAACACGGTGAACATTTGAGAAAGGTGTTAGAAGTATTGAGGAAGGAAGAATTGTACGCTAAGTTTTCAAAGTGTGCATTTTGGTTGGAAGAAGTTCAATTCCTCGGTCACATAGTGAACAAAGAAGGTATTAAGGTGGATCCGGCAAAGATAGAAACTGTTGAAAAGTGGGAAACCCCGAAAACTCCGAAACACATACGCCAGTTTTTAGGACTAGCTGGTTACTACAGAAGGTTCATCCAAGACTTTTCCAGAATAGCAAAACCCTTGACTGCATTAACGCATAAAGGGAAGAAATTTGAATGGAATGATGAACAAGAGAAAGCGTTTCAGTTATTGAAGAAAAAGCTAACTACGGCACCTATATTGTCATTGCCTGAAGGGAATGATGATTTTGTGATTTATTGTGATGCATCAAAGCAAGGTCTCGGTTGTGTATTAATGCAACGAACGAAGGTGATTGCTTATGCGTCTAGACAATTGAAGATTCAGGAACAAAATTATACGACGCATGATTTGGAATTAGGCGCGGTTGTTTTTGCATTAAAGACTTGGAGGCACTACTTATATGGGGTCAAAAGTATTATATATACCGACCACAAAAGTCTTCAACACATATTTAATCAGAAACAACTGAATATGAGGCAGCGTAGGTGGATTGAATTATTGAATGATTACGACTTTGAGATTCGTTACCACCCGGGGAAGGCAAATGTGGTAGCCGATGCCTTGAGCAGGAAGGACAGAGAACCCATTCGAGTAAAATCTATGAATATAATGATTCATAATAACCTTACTACTCAAATAAAGGAGGCGCAATAAGGAGTTTTAAAAGAGGGAAATTTAAAGGATGAAATACCCAAAGGATCGGAGAAGCATCTTAATATTCGGGAAGACGGAACCCGGTATAGGGCTGAAAGGATTTGGGTACCAAAATTTGGAGATATGAGAGAAATGGTACTTAGAGAAGCTCATAAAACCAGATACTCAATACATCCTGGAACGGGGAAGATGTACAAGGATCTTAAGAAACATTTTTGGTGGCCAGGTATGAAAGCCGATATTGCTAAATATGTAGGAGAATGTTTGACGTGTTCTAAGGTCAAAGCTGAACATCAGAAACCATCAGGTCTACTACAACAACCTGAAATCCCGAAATGGAAATGGGAAAACATTACCATGGATTTCATTACTAAATTGCCAAGGACTGCAAGTGGTTTTGATACTATTTGGGTAATAGTTGATCGTCTCACCAAATCAGCACACTTCTTGCCAATAAGAGAAGATGACAAGATGGAGAAGTTAGCACGATTGTATTTGAAGGAAGTCGTCTCCAGACATGGAATACCAATCTCTATTATCTCTGATAGGGATGGCAGATTTATTTCAAGATTCTGGCAGACATTACAGCAAGCATTAGGAACTCGTCTAGACATGAGTACTGCCTATCATCCATAAACTGATGGGCAGAGTGAAAGGACGATACAAACGCTTGAAGACATGCTACGAGCATGTGTTATTGATTTCGGAAACAGTTGGGATCGACATCTACCGTTAGCAGAATTTTCCTACAACAACAGCTACCATTCAAGCATTGAGATGGCGCCGTTTGAAGCACTTTATGGTAGAAAGTGTAGGTCTCCGATTTGTTGGAGTGAAGTGGGGGATAGACAGATTACGGGTCCGGAGATTATACAAGAAACTACCGAGAAGATCATCCAAATTCAACAACGGTTGAAAACCGCCCAAAGTCGACAAAAGAGCTACGCTGACATTAAAAGAAAAGATATAGAATTTGAAATTGGAGAGATGGTCATGCTTAAAGTTGCACCTTGGAAAGGCGTTGTTCGATTTGGTAAACGAGGGAAATTAAATCCAAGGTATATTGGACCATTCAAGATTATTGATCGTGTCGGACCAGTAGCTTACCGACTTGAGTTACCTCAACAACTCGCGGCTATACATAACACTTTCCACGTCTCGAATTTGAAGAAATGTTTTGCTAAAGAAGATCTCACTATTCCGTTAGATGAAATCCAAATCAACGAAAAACTTCAATTCATCGAAGAACCCGTCGAAATAATGGATCGTGAGGTTAAAAGACTTAAGCAAAACAAGATACCAATTGTTAAGGTTCGATGGAATGCTCGTAGAGGACCCGAGTTCACCTGGGAGCGTGAAGATCAGATGAATAAGAAATACCCGCATCTATTTCCATAAGATTCGTCAACACCTTCAACAGCTTAAAATTTCGGGACGAAATTTATTTAACGGGTAGGTACTGTAGTGACCCGAACTTTTCCATATTTATATATATTAATTGAGATTGATATTTACATGATTAAATGTTTCCAACATGTTAAGCAATCAAACTTGTTAAGACTTGATTAATTGAAATATGTTTCATATAGACAATTGATCACCCAAGTTGACCGGTGATTCACGAACGTTAAAACTTGTAAAAACTATATGATGACATATATATGGATATATATATATATATATATAGTTAACATGATACTATGATAAGTAAACATATCATTAAGTATATTAACAATGAACTACATATGTAAAAACAAGACTACTAACTTAATAATTTTTAAACGAGACATATATGTAACGATTATCGTTGTAAAGACATTTAATGTATATATATCATATTAAGAGATATTCATAAATGATAATATCATGATAATATAATAATTTAAAATCTCATTTGATATTATAAACATTGGGTTAACAACATTTAACAAGATCATTAACCTAAAGGTTTCAAAACAACACTTACATGTAACGACTAACGATGACTTAACGACTCAGTTAAAATGTATATACATGTAGTGTTTTAATATGTATATATACACTTTTGAAAGACTTTAATACACTTATCAAAATACTTCTACTTAACAAAAATTCTTACAATTACATCCTCGTTCAGTTTCATCAACAATTCTACTCGTATGCACCCGTATTCGTACTCGTACAATACACAGCTTTTAGATATATGTACTATTGGCATATACACTCCAATGATTAGCTCTTAGCAGCTCATGTGAGTCACCTAACACATGTGGGAACCATCATTTGGCAACTAGCATGAAATATCTCATAAAATTACAAAAATATGAGTAATCATTCATGACTTATTTACATGAAAACAAAATTACATATCCTTTATATCTAATCCATACACCAACGACCAAAAACACCTACAAACACTTTCATTCTTCAATTTTCTTCATCTAATTGATCTCTCTCAAGTTCTATCTTCAAGTTCTAAGTGTTCTTCATATATTTTACAAGTTCTAGTTACATAAAATCAAGAATACTTCCAAGTTTGCTAGCTCACTTCCAATCTTGTAAGGTGATCATCCTGAAATGTCCCGTTCTTATTGATTAAAAACGTTCCATATTAATTGATTTCGTTGCGAGGTTTTGACCTCTATATGAGACGTTTTTCAAAGACTGCATTCATTTTTAAAACAAACCATAACCTTTATTTCATAAATAAAGGTTTAAAAAGCTTTACGTAGATTATCAAATAATGATAATCTAAAATATCCTGTTTACACACGACCATTACATAATGGTTTACAATAGAAATATGTTACATCGAATTCAGTTTCTTGAATGCAGTTTTTACACAATATCATACAAACATGGACTCCAAATCTTGTCCTTATTTTAGTATGCAACAGCGGAAGCTCTTAATATTCACCTGAGAATAAACATGCTTTAAACGTCAACAAAAATGTTGGATAGTTATAGGTTTAACCTATATATATCAAATCGTAACAATAGACCACAAGATTTCATATTTCAATACACATCCCATACATAGAGATAAAAATCATTCATATGGTGAACACCTGGTAACCGACAATAACAAGATGCATATATAAGAATATCCCCATCATTCCGGGACACCCTTCGGATATGATATAAATTTCGAAGTACTAAAGCATCCGGTACTTTGGATGGGGTTTGTTAGGCCCAATAGATCTATCTTTAGGATTCGCGTCAATTAGGGTATCTGTTCCCTAATTCTTAGATTACCAGACTTAATAAAAAGGGGCATATTCGATTTCGATAATTCAACCATAGAATGTAGTTTCACGTACTTGTGTCTATTTTGTAAATCATTTATAAAACCTGCATGTATTCTCATCCCAAAAATATTAGATTTTAAAAGTGGGACTATAACTCACTTTCACAGATTTTTACTTCGTCGGGAAGTAAGACTTGGCCACTGGTTGATTCACGAACCTATAACAATATATACATATATATCAAAGTATGTTCAAAAATATATTTACAACACTTTTAATATATTTTGATGTTTTAAGTTTATTAAGTCAGCTGTCCTCGTTAGTAACCTACAACTAGTTGTCCACAGTTAGATGTACAGAAATAAATCGATAAATATTATCTTGAATCAATCCACGACCCAGTGTATACGTATCTCAGTATTGATCACAACTCAAACTATATATATTTTGGAATCAACCTCAACCCTGTATAGCTAACTCCAACATTCACATATAGAGTGTCTATGGTTGTTCCGAAATATATATAGATGTGTCGACATGATAGGTCGAAACATTGTATACGTGTCTATGGTATCTCAAGATTACATAATATACAATACAAGTTGATTAAGTTATGGTTGGAATAGATTTGTTACCAATTTTCACGTAGCTAAAATGAGAAAAATTATCCAATCTTGTTTTACCCATAACTTCTTCATTTTAAATCCGTTTTGAGTGAATCAAATTGCTATGGTTTCATATTGAACTCTATTTTATGAATCTAAACAGAAAAAGTATAGGTTTATAGTCGGAAAAATAAGTTACAAGTCGTTTTTGTAAAGGTAGTCATTTCAGTCGAAAGAACGACGTCTAGATGACCATTTTAGAAAACATACTTCCACTTTGAGTTTAACCATAATTTTTGGATATAGTTTCATGTTCATAATAAAAATCATTTTCTCAGAATAACAACTTTTAAATCAAATTTTATCATAGTTTTTAATTAACTAACCCAAAACAGCCCGCGGTGTTACTACGACGGCGTAAATCCGGTTTTACGGTGTTTTTCGTGTTTCCAGGTTTTAAATCATTAAGTTAGCATATCATATAGATATAGAACATGTGTTTAGTTGATTTTAAAAGTCAAGTTAGAAGGATTAACTTTTGTTTGCGAACAAGTTTAGAATTAACTAAACTATGTTCTAGTGATTACAAGTTTAAACCTTCGAATAAGATAGCTTTATATGTATGAATCGAATGATGTTATGAACATCATTACTACCTTAATTTCCTTGGATAAACCTACTGGAAAAGAGAAAAATGGATCTAGCTTCAATGGATCCTTGGATGGCTCGAAGTTCTTGAAGCAGAATCATGACACGAAAACAAGTTCAAGTAAGATCATCACTTGAAATAAGATTGTTATAGTTATAGAAATTGAACCAAAGTTTGAATATGATTATTACCTTGTATTAGAATGATAACCTACTGTAAGAAACAAAGATTTCTTGAGGTTGGATGATCACCTTACAAGATTGGAAGTGAGCTAGCAAACTTGAAAGTATTCTTGATTTTATGAAACTAGAACTTTTGGAATTTATGAAGAACACTTAGAACTTGAAGATAGAACTTGAGAGAGATCAATTAGATGAAGAAAATTGAAGAATGAAAGTGTTTGTAGGTATTTTTGGTCGTTGGTGTATGGATTAGATATAAAGGATATGTAATTTTGTTTTCATGTAAATAAGTCATGAATGATTACTCATATTTTTGTAATTTTATGAGATATTTCATGCTAGTTGCCAAATGATGGTTCCCACATGTGTTAGGTGACTCACATGGGCTGCTAAGAGCTGATCATTGGAGTGTATATACCAATAGTACATACATCTAAAAGCTGTGTATTGTACGAGTACGAATACGGGTGCATACGAGTAGAATTGTTGATGAAACTGAACGAGGATGTAATTGTAAGCATTTTTGTTAAGTAGAAGTATTTTGATAAGTGTATTGAAGTCTTTCAAAAGTGTATAAATACATATTAAAACACTACATGTATATACATTTTAACTGAGTCGTTAAGTCATCGTTAGTCGTTACATGTAAGTGTTGTTTTGAAACCTTTAGGTTAACGATCTTGTTAAATGTTGTTAACCCAATGTTTATAATATCAAATGAGATTTTAAATTATTATATTATCATGATATTATCATGTATGAATATCTCTTAATATGATATATATACATTAAATGTCTTTACAACGATAATCGTTACATATATGTCTCGTTTAAAAATCATTAAGTTAGTAGTCTTGTTTTTACATATGTAGTTCATTGTTAATATACTTAATGATATGGTTACTTATCATAGTATCATGTTAACTATATATATATCCATATATATGTCATCATATAGTTTTTACAAGTTTTAACGTTCGTGAATCACCGGTCAACTTGGGTGGTCAATTGTCTATATGAAACATATTTGAATTAATCAAGTCTTAACAAGTTTGATTGCTTAACATGTTGGAAACATTTAATCATGTAAATATCAATCTCAATTAATATATATATACATGGAAAAGTTCGGGTCACTACACATCCAACCTCAAGAAATCTTTGTTTCTTACAGTAGGTTATCATTCTAATACAAGGTAATAATCATATTCAAACTTTGGTTCAATTTCTATAACTATAACAATCTTATTTCAAGTGATGATCTTACTTGAACTTGTTTTCGTGTCATGATTCTGCTTCAAGAACTTCGAGCCATCCAAGGATCCGTTGAAGCTAGATCCATTTTTCTCTTTTCCAGTAGGTTTATCCAAGGAACTTAAGGTAGTAATTATGTTCATAACATTATTCGATTCATACATATAAAGCTATCTTATTCGAAGGTTTAAACTTGTAATCACTAGAACATAGTTTAGTTAATTCTAAATTTGTTCACAAACAAAAGTTAATCCTTCTAACTTGACTTTTAAAATCAACTAAATACATGTTCTATATCTATATGATATGCTAACTTAATGATTTAAAATCTGGAAACACGAAAAACACTGTAAAACCGGATTTACGCCGTCGTAGTAACACCGCGGGCTGTTTTGGGTTAGTTAATTAAAAACTATGATAAACTTTGATTTAAAAGTTGTTATTCTGGGAAAATGATTTTTATTATGAACATGAAACTATATCCAAAAATTATGGTTAAACTCAAAGTGAAAGTATGTTTTCTAAAATGGTCATCTAGACGTCGTTCTTTCGACTGAAATGACTACCTTTACAAAAATGACTTGTAACTTATTTTTCTGACTATAAACCTATAATTTTTCTGTTTAGATTCATAAAATATAGTTCAATATGAAACCATAGCAATTTGATTCACTCAAAACGGATTTAAAATGAAGAAGTTATGGGTAAAACAAGATTGGATAATTTTTCTCATTTTAGCTACGTGAAAATTGGTAACAAATCTATTCCAACCATAACTTAATCAACTTGTATTGTATATTATGTAACCTTGAGATACCATAGACACGTATACAATGTTTTGACCTATCATGTCGACACATCTATATATATTTCGGAACAACCATAGACACTCTATATGTGAATGTTGGAGTTAGCTATACAGGGTTGAGGTTGATTCCAAAATATATATAGTTTGAGTTGTGATCAATACTGAGATACGTATACACTGGGTCGTGGATTGATTCAAGATAATATTTATCGATTTATTTCTGTACATCTAACTGTGGACAACTAGTTGTAGGTTACTAACGAGGACAGCTGACTTAATAAACTTAAAACATCAAAATATATTAAAAGTGTTGTAAATATATTTTGAACATACTTTGATATATATGTATATATTGTTATAGGTTCGTGAATCAACCAGTGGCCAAGTCTTACTTCCCGACGAAGTAAAAATCTGTGAAAGTGAGTTATAGTCCCACTTTTAAAATCTAATATTTTTGGGATGAGAATACATGCAGGTTTTATAAATGATTTACAAAATAGACACAAGTACGTGAAACTACATTCTATGGTTGAATTATCGAAATCGAATATGCCCCTTTTTATTAAGTCTGGTAATCTAAGAATTAGGGAACAGACACCCTAATTGACGCGAATCCTAAAGATAGATCTATTGGGCTTAACAAACCCCATCCAAAGTACCGGATGCTTTAGTACTTCCTATATATGCATCTTGTTAATGTCGGTTACCAGGTGTTCACCATATGAATGACTTTTATCTCTATGTATGGGATGTGTATTGAAATATGAAATCTTGTGGTCTATTGTTACGATTTGATATATATAGGTTAAACCTATAACTCACCAAAATTTTTGTTGACGTTTAAAGCATGTTTATTCTCAGGTGAATATGAAGAGCTTCCGTTGTTGCATACTAAAATAAGGACAAGATTTGGAGTCCATGTTTGTATGATATTGTGTAAAAACTGCATTCAAGAAACTGATTTCGATGTAACATATTTGTATTGTAAACCATTATGTAATGGTCGTGTGTAAACAAGATATTTTAGATTATCATTATTTGATAATCTACGTAAAACTTTTTAAACCTTTATTTATGAAATAAAGGTTATGGTTTGTTTTAAAAATGAATGCAGTCTTTGAAAAACGTCTCATATAGAGGTCAAAACCTTGCAACGAAATCAATTAATATGGAACGTTTTTAATCAATAAGAACGGGACATTTCAGTTGGTATCCGAGCGTTGGTCTTAGAGAACCAGAAAATTTGCATTAGTGTGTCTTATTGAGTTTGTTAGGATGCATTAGTGAGTCTGGACTTCGACCGTGTTTTCTTTAAAAATGATTGCTTAATATTTTTGTTGGAAACTATATATTATGTGATATATTAATCTCTTAACATGTTTGATATTGTGTGATAGATGTCTACCTCTAGCACAAATCCCATTGACTCACCTAATAATAACGAAGAGTCGAATATATATTGGACTGATTCACAAGTTCCCGAAGAAGAACCGGAAGAAGAATCAGAACCGGAAGAAGAATCAGAACCGGAAGAGGAGGAACCGGAGGAGGAAATAGAACCGGTGGGGGAAATAATAAAATGGTTAAGTAAAAGAAAATCCTCAACCAACCGACCAAGGTTAATTATGGTCAATGGTGTTTCTGCCAAGGAAGCAAAATATTGGGAGGATTACCAATTCTCCGATGAATCGGATTCCGACGAGAATTCCGATGATGTTATAGAAATTACCCCAACTGAATTTAAAAAGGCAAAAGAAAATAATAAGGGAAAGGGCATAAAAATAGATAAATCTAATTCCAACCCCAATGAACTTTATATGTATCGTCAACCCCTGAAGCCCTTAAGTTGTAACAATGACCCGGGAACCTCTAAACCACCAGGTTTTTCTAAACCGTTGTGGAAAACGACAGCTCGTATTAGGGGAACATCATATATCCCTAGAAACTTGGCAAAACGAACCAAAACCGAAGAAGAAGAAACAAGCGAGTCGGAATAAGATAGTTGTATTCGTGTGGTGTAATATATGTAATATAGTGTGCTTATGCTCTAAGATATATGTAAAAATTGCTTGTATAAAAACACAAAATGGATAGACAACCCAATATTGGGTTGGGTGGAAACGTGTAAGTTGGCAGGGACACGCTAACCCTGTGTGCCGTAGCACCTACCAATCCCACCCCGAAAGAGACCTGTGCCGGAAAATTACCTCCTCCCAGTTACCCACAGTGGCGGCAAGGCGATCTTTACCCCAGCTAGCTAGACCCCCGAAAGCACTTCACAAACCTCCTCAATATTTTAAGAGACCTACCCAGAGACATGATTGATGAAATCTTGTCTAGAGTCGGTCAGAATTCTTCGGCACAACTATTTAAGGCGAGATCAGTTTGTAAGACATTTGAAGAACGTTCCAAGAATGCCTTGGTTTATAAAAGGCTTTCGTTCGAAAGATGGGGGATATCACATTGGGAAATCCATAAGTTACGATGTGTTTACTTTGACGCATATATTGCGGGGAACCCAAATGCTATTTTACGCAATAGGTTAAGAAATTATTTTGACTCAATATATCCGAATATTGGACTTCGTGATTTAGAAAAAGCGGCTAACATGCAACATAAAGAAGCATGTTATGCTTACGGATTAGTAATGTTCGCTTCTCACCAAAGTGAGAACAAGAACATCGGGCTACAACTATTAAACAAAACGTTCCCACAAGTGACGGAGTCGGTAATTGGGGTAAGAAATGAGGTTTTTAGATTGTTACGGGACTGTTGGACATTACGTAACCCTCGTCCCTTTGACGACGTTACAACACACTATCTTATCAACGGCCATAACGGTTATGTTCCACAAGACCAAGGATGGGAAGTAATCCTAGTAAAACCAGAATGCATGACTTGTTTCTAGACGTATGAATTACGTGTCTTTATTGCCTTTGCTGAACGACTTGTGTACTAGCTAGAATTATCTTCACAACCATCTTGTATCAAATTTATTGTGTGCTATATTTCATGCTATATGTAAAATAAGCGGTATTGTAAGTTTGTAAAATATTGTATAAAAGTTTGAACGCGAAATATTATTATAATCAGTTTTTCATATAGAATTGTAGTAGTTGAATTGTATATTAGCTACTAAGTATGAACTTAATGGGTAGGTACTACCCGAATTTAAACTTATAAAACGCTAATATGAAGAAAAAGCTTTTATAAATGAGTTCATATTATGCTACGAAATACTATTAACTACTCTTAATATTCTGTATGATTAACTTGTTCCATTTGACTATTTTGAAGGAAATGGCACCGACTACTCGACACACCGTGAATATGAATGAAGAGGAATTCCGTACTTTTCTAGCTTCAAACATAGCCGCAGTACAGGCTGCGCTACATACCAACAATAACCTTGGATCAAGCAGTACAGAAAATTGTGTAGGATGCACCTACAAAGAATTCACTGTCTGCAAACCTTTGGAATTTGATGGAACCGAAGGACCGATCGGATTGAAACGGTGGACCGAGAAGGTCGAATCGGTGTTTGCCATAAGTAAGTGTACTGAAGAGGACAAAGTGAAGTACGCTACGCATACCTTCACAGGTTCTGCATTAACATGGTGGAATACCTATCTAGAGCAAGTGGGACAAGATGATGCGTACGCACTACCGTGGTCAGCATTCAAGCACTTGATGAACGAGAAGTACCGTCCCAGAATCGAGGTCAATAAGCTCAAGACAGAACTTAGAGGGTTACGAACCCAAGGATTTGATATTACCACGTACGAAAGACGATTCACAGAATTATGCCTATTGTGTCCGGGAGCGTTCGAAGATGAGGAAGAGAAGATCGACGCGTTTGTGAAAGGATTATCGGAAAGAATCCAAGAAGATATAAGTTCACACGAGCCCGCCTCCATATAACAGGCATGTAGAATGGCTCACAAACTAGTGAACCAGATTGAGGAAAGAATTAAAGAACAGACGGCTGAAGAGGCCAATGTGAAGCAAGTTAAAAGAAAGTGGGAGGAAAACGATGATAGGAATCACCAATACAACAACAACAGCAATTACAATAATAATCGCAACAATTATCCCAACAATCGCAACATCAATCGCAACTACAACAAACGGCCCAACAACAACAACAACAACAACAACAACAACAACAACAACAACAACAACAACAACAACAACAACAACAACAACAACAACAACAACAACAACAACAACAACAACAACAACAACAACAACAACAACAACAACAACAACAACAACAACAACATTAACAACAACAACAACAACAACAGCAACTACAACAATCATCCCAACAACAATAACAACCGCAACAATAACAACAATCAGAAGCAGCTATGCCAAAGGTGTGAAAAGTATCACTCGGGGTTCTGCACCAAATTTTGCAACAAGTGTAAAAGAAATGGTCATAGCGCGGTGAAGTGTGAGGTCTACGGACCAGGGGTTAATAGAACGAAAGGAACAAATGGTGTCGGAACGAGTAATGGCGGAGCAAGTAGTGTCGAAGCAAGTTATGCCAATGTAGTTTGTTATAAATGTGGAAAACCGGGCCACATTATTAGAAATTTCCCGAACCAGGAGAACACGAATGGACAAGGCCGCGAAAGAGTTTTCAATATTAATGCGGCAGAGGCACAGGAAGACCCGGAGCTTGTTACGGGTACGTTTCTTATTGACAATAAATCTGCTTACGTTTTATTTGATTCGGGTGCGGATAGAAGCTATATGAGTAGAGATTTTTGTGCTAAATTAAGTTGTCCATTGACGCCTTTGGATAGTAAATTTTTACTCGAATTAGCAAATGGTAAATTAATTTCAGCAGATAATATATGTCGGAATCGAGAAATTAAACTGGTTAGCGAAACATTTAAGATTGATTTGATACCAGTAGAGTTAGGGAGTTTTGATGTGATAATCGGTATGGACTGGTTGAAAGAAGTGAAAGCAGAGATCGTTTGTTACAAAAATGCAATTCGCATTATACGAGAAAAAGGAAAACCCTTAATGGTGTACGGAGAAAAGGGCAACACGACGCTACATCTTATTAGTAATTTGAAGGCACAAAAACTAATACGAAAAGGTTGCTATGCTGTTCTAGAACACGTCGAGAAAGTACAAACTGAAGAAAAGAGCATCAATGATGTTCCCATTGCAAAAGAATTTCCCGATGTATTTCCGAAAGAATTACCGGGATTACCCCCACATCGATCCGTTGAATTTCAAATAGATCTTGTACCAGGAGCTGCACCAATAGCTCGTGCTCCTTACAGACTCGCACCCAGCGAGATGAAAGAACTGCAAAGCCAATTACAAGAACTTTTAGAGCGTGGTTTCATTCGACCAAGCACATCACCGTGGGGAGCTCCTGTTTTGTTTGTCAAGAAGAAATATGGTACATTCAGGTTGTGTATCGACTACCGAGAGTTGAACAAACTTACCATCAAGAACCGCTACCCACTACCGAGAATCGATGACTTATTTGATCAACTACAAGGCTCGTCTGTTTATTCAAAGATTGACTTACGTTCCGGGTATCATCAAATGCGGGTGAAAGAAGATGATATTCCAAAGACTGCTTTCAGAACACGTTACGGTCATTACGAGTTTATGGTCATGCCGTTTGGTTTAACTAATGCACCAGCTGTGTTCATGGACCTTATGAACCGAGTGTGTGGACCATACCTTGACAAATTTGTCATTGTTTTCATTGATGACATACTTATTTACTCAAAGAATGACCAAGAACACGGTGAACATTTGAGAAAGGTGTTAGAAGTATTGAGGAAGGAAGAATTGTACGCTAAGTTTTCAAAGTGTGCATTTTGGTTGGAAGAAGTTCAATTCCTCGGTCACATAGTGAACAAAGAAGGTATTAAGGTGGATCCGGCAAAGATAGAAACTGTTGAAAAGTGGGAAACCCCAAAAACTCCGAAACACATACGCCAGTTTTTAGGACTAGCTGGTTACTACAGAAGGTTCATCCAAGACTTTTCCAGAATAGCAAAACCCTTGACTGCATTAACGCATAAAGGGAAGAAATTTGAATGGAATGATGAACAAGAGAAAGCGTTTCAGTTATTGAAGAAAAAGCTAACTACGGCACCTATATTGTCATTGCCTGAAGGGAATGATGATTTTGTGATTTATTGTGACGCATCAAAGCAAGGTCTCGGTTGTGTATTAATGCAACGAACGAAGGTGATTGCTTATGCGTCTAGACAATTGAAGATTCAATATTATACGACGCATGATTTGGAATTAGGCGCGGTTGTTTTTGCATTAAAGACTTGGAGGCACTACTTATATGGGGTCAAAAGTATTATATATACCGACCACAAAAGTCTTCAACACATATTTAATCAGAAACAACTGAATATGAGGCAGCGTAGGTGGATTGAATTATTGAATGATTACGACTTTGAGATTCGTTACCACCCGGGGAAGGCAAATGTGGTAGCCGATGCCTTGGGCAGGAAGGACAGAGAACCCATTCGAGTAAAATCTATGAATATAATGATTCATAATAACCTTACTACTCAAATAAAGGAGGCGCAATAAGGAGTTTTAAAAGAGGGAAATTTAAAGGATGAAATACCCAAAGGATCGGAGAAGCATCTTAATATTCGGGAAGACGGAACCCGGTATAGGGCTGAAAGGATTTGGGTACCAAAATTTGGAGATATGAGAGAAATGGTACTTAGAGAAGCTCATAAAACCAGATACTCAATACATCCTGGAACGGGGAAGATGTGCAAGGATCTTAAGAAACATTTTTGGTGGCCAGGTATGAAAGCCGATATTGCTAAATATGTAGGAGAATGTTTGACGTGTTCTAAGGTCAAAGCTGAACATCAGAAACCATCAGGTCTACTACAACAACCTGAAATCCCGGAATAGAAATGGGAAAACATTACCATGGATTTCATTACTAAATTGTCAAGGACTGCAAGTGGTTTTGATACTATTTGGGTAATAGTTGATCGTCTCACCAAATCAGCACACTTCTTGCCAATAAGAGAAGATGACAAGATGGAGAAGTTAGCACGACTGTATTTGAAGGAAGTCGTCTCCAGACATGGAATACCAATCTCTATTATCTCTGATAGGGATGGCAGATTTATTTCAAGATTCTGGCAGACATTACAGCAAGCATTAGGAACTCGTCTAGACATGAGTACTGCCTATCATCCACAAACTGATGGGCAGAGCGAAAGGACGATACAAACGCTTGAAGACATGCAACGAGCATGTGTTATTGATTTCGGAAACAGTTGGGATCGACATCTACCGTTAGCAGAATTTTCCTACAACAACAGCTACCATTCAAGCATTGAGATGGCGCCGTTTGAAGCACTTTATGGTAGAAAGTGAAGGTCTCCGATTTGTTGGAGTGAAGTGGGGGATAGACAGATTACGGTTCCGGAGATTATACAAGAAACTACCGAGAAGATCATCCAAATTCAACAACGGTTGAAAACCGCCCAAAGTCGACAAAAGAGCTACGCTGACATTAAAAGAAAAGATATAGAATTTGAAATTGGAGAGATGGTCATGCTTAAAGTTTCACCTTGGAAAGGCGTTGTTCAATTTGGTAAACGAGGGAAATTAAATCCAAGGTATATTGGACCATTCAAGATTATTGATCGTGTCGGACCAGTAGCTTACCGACTTGAGTTACCTCAACAACTCACGGCTGTACATAACACTTTCCACGTCTCGAATTTGAAGAAATGTTTTGCTAAAGAAGATCTCACTATTCCGTTAGATGAAATCCAAATCAACGAAAAACTTCAATTCATCGAAGAACCCGTCGAAATAATGGATCGTGAGGTTAAAAGACTTAAGCAAAACAAGATACCAATTGTTAAGGTTCAATGGAATGCTCGTAGAGGACCTGAGTTCACCTGGGAGCGTGAAGATCAGATGAAGAAGAAATACCCGCATCTATTTCCAGAAGATTCGTCAACACCTTCAACAGCTTAAAATTTCGGGACGAAATTTATTTAATGGGTAGGTACTGTAGTGACCCGAACTTTTCCATGTTTATATATATTAATTGAGATTGATATTTACATGAATAAATGTTTCCAACATGTTAAGCAATCAAACTTGTTAAGACTTGATTAATTGAAATATGTTTCATATAGACAATTGACCACCCAAGTTGACCGGTGATTCACGAACATTAAAACTTGTAAAAACTATATGATGACATATATATGGACATATATATATATATATAGTTAACATGATACTATGATAAGTAAACATATCATTAAGTTCATTGGGACTCCGTCCAGACTTTGGGACGCCGTCCAAGAATGAAGGGTGGGACGCCGTCCGACCTTTTTGGACGCCGTCCAAAGTGCCTGACAGGCCAGCAGCTGTATTTTAAAGGTTTTAAAAGAGGGTATTTGAGTCTTTTCACTTGGGGGTCGGTTTTGAGCCATTAAAACTGATCCACTCTCATTCTTATCCCCATTTCACCTTCTCAAATACTCTCATCAAACCCTAGTGAGAGAGAGAGGTTCTAGTGAGAGAGAGTTGGGGATTTGGAGAAGAAGAAGTGTGATTCGGGTCGGGTCTCAAGAGTTAAAGTTGTTCACCTCGTTCACGGGTACGTGGTGGTAGTGTTGGTAAGCTCTAAATCCGAATTTCTTTGTTAAGATTATTGTTTGAGTTAAAGTTTGTGCTAGTTAGAGTTATAACCCATGTATTGTGAAGTTTGGGGGTTTTTGGGGAAGATTCATGTATGTAAACCCGAATTGGTGACTTAGGGTTTCAATTGATGGAATTGTTAGTTTGGACCTTGCATCTGTTAGTTAAACCTTAGAACACTTGTGTTGACTTGATTTTTGGGTGTAAACCCTAATCTAGGTCGAATGGGTATTTTGGGTCAAGTAAGCTTAATTCGGTGTCAAACTAAGTTATGGGTCAAGATTTGATGAACCAAGTATAAAAATGTTTGATTCAAGTGTTAAATGGTATTTTGGAAAGTTAGTCACTAGCCGTTAGTGATTAAAGATGTTTTTGAGACTTATGTCAAAATGGGTTGACTTAGATGGGTCAAATTTGGTAATGATTTTAATTTTGGATTAATTGGATGATAAGCAATTTTGGTTAAGACCTAGATTGGTTTAAATGGTGTCAATTATAATTTTAGTTAAATTGTACTTGTTGTATGGGTTGGAATTACCACCCGTAGTGGTAATTGGTGAAGTCCACTTTATGTGTCTAAATGGGCGGTTTGTGGTGATAGGTGTAAACCCTTGGTTAAGGGTGTTGAAGTCAAATTCTCTCGTAGAGAATGTATGTTGATTGTTTGTATATCTATATGCGTATTATAGGTAAAAGGTTTGCTCGGTTGCTTTTGGAGGCGATTTACGTTTATGACTTGTGCGGGAAATTCGAGGTGAGTGGAATAATTATATGTGTAGGTATATAATGTATCTATTTGTTGTAGCGTGAAATGTGTAGTGTCGAGGTGCTAAGACACCATGTTTCACGTGAAGAGTGTAGCATCGAGGTGTTAAGATGCCACTCGGGTGTAGCATCGAGGTGTTAAGATGCCACCTAGGAGTGTAGTGTCGAGGTGTTAAGACACCACTCCGTAAAATAATGAGTGTTGCATCGAGGTGTTAAGATGCCACTCGGGGTGATGTGCCAAGGTGTTAAGGTGCCACCCTAGGGGTTAGTGGTGCGAGGTGTTAAGTGCCCTAACGGATGTTGTGAACACCGATGGCGTTTTCGCGAGCGCCGTTCCCTTGTACTATTGGTTAACCATGGTTATTTGTGTTGTAGTGTAAGCATATTATATTTGTTCATATTATATATGCTTTTGTTATGCTAGCTTGATTATTGGAGGTTATAGCTTGTAATTGTGATGATAAGCTAATTGTGTTGCTAGCATGTATGCGGTATGTGAGTAAGTGTTTGCAAGCAGGTATATTATATATGTATGTGTATAATTATTGCATTCACTAAGCCTCGGCTTACCCCTCTCGTTGTTTACCTTTTTACAGGTATTGTGTTATTGATGCTAGCTAGTTGTTAGACTAGACGTACAGGAGCGGTTGGGTTTGATGGGGTAGCTTTCGGATAATTGGACGCGGATGGGGGTTTTAGTAGTCCCCGTGATTATGCTCTTGGTATCGGGTTGGGTTGTAGAGTTCTAATTCGTCTAAAGAGATAAATGGGTCGAAACTGCTACTTTATTTGTAAAACGGGTCATTGTGAGCCCGGGGTTATAAAACTTGTTTTTATGGTGGTAATATCTTAGTTTTACTTAATATGTCATATTGTGAAAATGGTTTCGTTGAAAAGTGTCGGGGAGCGAGTTTTTCGCTCGCGTGTAAACAAAAACTGATCAGTACTTTTTAGTTCATTGGGACGCCGTCCCAAATCCTTGGACGCCGTCCCAGTTGTAAAGGCTGGACGCCGTCCCGATTTCTGGACGCCGTCCAGATGGGCAGTCACAGAAATTTTTTTTTTTGTGTCGTGTTTTTGGTAAATCGATGTCGGGTTGTTACAAGTGGTATCAGAGCATAGTCTAAGGGAATTAGGTGACCTTGGAATAGGTGCCTAGTCTTAGACTTATTGGCGGTTGTGCATTATTTGCGGGACTTGTAGGATTACGGGTCGGATTGAGATTTGTTAGTGCCTTAGAGTAGGTGACTAACTAGGACTTGTTTTTGTCCAAAGTGTGATGATGTGGGGCCTTATTTCGCGTGTAAATTAGTGCCTTAGATTGCTAGTGCCTAAGGTAAATAGGCGAACGGGGACGTTGTTTTAGTTATAGTCACCTAGGCTGTAGGATGACGTGTTATTGCGGTGTACTTGTGTATATTTATTATTATGTTGTATATAGGTGTATATATACAGGTATCTTTTGTGCGGTATCCTAGGGATGAATCTATTGGGGAGATTCGTATGTTTGGCGGTTTTGAGTGATCAAGTTCACGGTAAGGACTTTGGTCATTTGGGTACTAGGAGTTATCGCGTGTTATTTTGTGTGAATGTTGCGTCAGTCCGGGTAAAGTACTTTACGTGACCATGTGGAAATGATAAGATACGCATTTGTAATAATGACCGATCACCATTATTACGAAAGTGTATCTTGACACTAAACATGACATGACAAGTACCGAACGGAGGAGACGTGGCATGGTTGGGGTAGAACGGGATGAATTAGGAATCTTTTATTGGTTCCTAGGATATAGTAGTCTCGAGTGATGTGCTTGTTATCACATCAGGTTCTTTGTGAGTCGGGAAGTGTTACGATGGATTCTGTTAATTAAGTGAGTGAGCCAACTCACAAGTTTGGGGCGTGCTTAGCCACCCTAAGTAGTGGGTGCATTATTGAGATTGTTATTGGTTTTAGTTACCCATCGTAACTAGGATGACCGATTTACGCTTGCGTGTGTGCGACAAGGACTTGAATTCCGTAATGGAATGCGACAAGTCTAATGATTGTAGTTTTGAGTTACACTCGGTAGAGTGTGTGGTTAGAGAATCATGTTAGGATTCTTGTTGTGAGTCGCCTTGGAATTGGCGAATCGAGGAGTCTTCGGGTCGTTAAACTCATGGGAGTGGGACCCATGTAATGTTGATTGCGTTAGTGTGTTGTAGATTATAGGGCAACATTCCTAATGGAATATCCCTTGTATTAGTGGTTTTATCGAGATGTAGAAGGGTGTAAGACTTGGTATCCCCGAGCATCTCCTTGTGTTAGATGAAGGGCCTCATTAGGCTATATCGTTTGGCCTTGTGGAAATTTGCGGGTAGCGTGTGATCGCTAGGAACTTTCGATAAGACAATAAACCTTAAGGTTGTCGGGTAGGTATGACTTCGGGTCATTATTATAGAGAGATGGGTGACATCGGGTGTATGGAACCTAAAGATCGATTTTCTAAAATTCATTTGATTGTGGTGGGAGTCTGCATGACACTACGTCAGGTGCCTTTTTATACCTGCTAGTGTAATGTTCAACTCCGGTAGTGGTGTGATCACTTTGTGCTTAGGGTGCCCGTGAGATACCCTTGGAAGCATCGGAGATTATAATAGTGATCGACGGGTGATGGTAATTCGACGGTTGCGAAAGTTGAAGTTTAAGAGCATTGTGACGAATACTTCTTATGAAGTGATGGGTGAGCGAATCTTGTTGCTCTTAAGTGATAGATGGGTAGAGATGACCGGTGAGCCGGTGACGGACTTAATGGTCGGTTAGTCCGAAGGATATGATGAAGTGTTGACATTGTGGTGGACGCAATTATGGTATCGGAATTGGTCACTCTTCTCCATGAGAGTGAGCAATTGTTGAAAAAGTTCGTTGCGTGGAAGGGCGGGTGATCTCGACTGAGAATCACGACTAAGTAAGCGGCGTGACATATGCCTAGGCTTAGAGGCATATGTAAGACTTTGGTGGAGTTTGCTTTTCGAACGATTAAGGTAGTTAGTTGTGAATTGTGGTATGAAGGTGCGATTTCATCGCGTGTACGACGTCTCAAGTGATTGTGTCTGTCGGCTCTGAGAGCTTAAAGTGAATTTGCGGTGAATTGATGTTTATGACCAACGGTGACAATGGTCAGGTGTGACATGGAATTTCAATTCAACGGGATGTTATCATCTTGGCGGTGAGAATAGGAAGATAAATCCTAAGTGGGGGAGTTTTTACTGTCGCCCGAGGAAAACTCCAGTGGTGCTATGTATAGTGAAATGTCGGAGCGTACCGTGCTAAGCCTCAATAGGTATTCGGAGTTCCTAACGAGGAAGAGTGACGAGTTGCTAATGTCGACTCGAGATCGTGCTTTACGATTGTGAGTTACAACTCTGGAATGTTATGCGTGAAGATTGTGATGATGGGATCGAAGGAAGTGTAAGACTTCCTATGTAAGGTGGTCGTGTAGTACCAATGTGCGGTATGAGACCAAATGTGAAGTTTGAGATCTCGGAGTGAGAGAATGAAGTGTCGTTGCGAGTGCTCCCGTAGTGAAAAATCTGGGTTGTCATGAAACCCGGACAGTATAATTGAATGAGAACGAGTTCGATATCGTGGCGAATATCGTATTTTCCCTGTCGGGAAACGCAATCGTGAAGATTGTCAGTGGATTATTCCACTTTATGGATGAATGTAAGGCGGAGAGTGTCGATTTTGACTGTCTCACATCGAGACACGCAGATGTTGTTTGTTTGCGAGAGTGTGCTCCCTAGTGATGCGACTGTTAGTTGCATTGAAATGTTGAGACCATCCTTAACGGACGGTCTAGGTAGGAAAGTTCACCCGGCGTGGTGAATATTTTTGTGATTCGTGTGGCGAATTGCGGAAATTTTGTGATGATGATTCGCCGTTGACGGGATTTTGGTATACGAATAGCTTCTATGCTAGTACTAGGAAGCCGTATTGTATGGTTCAGAGGAGAAAGCGTATGACGATGTGTTGATGTTTCGTCTAATTCATGGTGTATTATTGTCGTCCTGGATTAATCCAGTGACGTATAGTCGTGTGTGGATCGATCGGCGGGAAAGTGGTGCTTCTTAAGTGTTATTGCTGGGTTATTAAAATTTTTTCGTTGAAGGAATGATCCGGTGTAGAGCCGGAGGGAGTTTGGTTCTTGGCCTAAAGAATATTCAGGAATGATCGGTCGAGTAGTACGGTTATGAACCGAATGAGTACGAAATTTTAAGGAAGCATGAATCCTTCTCGATTTGGATTAATGTAAGACTTGGTTCGCGGCGTAGTGAATTTAGAAGATCGCATAGGGCGATATAGTTATGGATGACGCTTGTTACGTGTTGCAGCCGTGAGAACTTGAAGGAAAATGTGGTATTTTTCGTATTTCCTAAATGGAAATTCTGGACGTTGAGTGTATGAGATATCGTTTATTGCGGTAGTGCACGCTAGTGATCATTAGCGTGTGGTGGAATCTTAGAATTCATGGATGATGTTATGGATGACGGGTTTTGTTGTGTTTTGTAGGAATCGTGAGGTGTGACGACGATGGTTGCCGGTGAATTGTCCTTCTTTTAGGACGATTGTGAAGTACGGTTGTTGTATTATGATGCGTTAGTGCACGAAGCGAGGATTCGGATGAGTTTACTACGCGTGTGACTCCGCGTTTGAAGCGGAAATGTTCGTGGGAGAAGTGCTTAACTTCTAGTGTTTGTGCGGATCACGAGGACGTGATCCAATTTAAGTGGGGGAGAGTTGTAACACCCGTTTTTCAGTTACACGTTATTTTGAGCGTCATTCGAAATACGAGGCATGTAAGCGTATATTTGGATCCCAAATAAAATTAGAGTTGATGTTCTAAAACCTTACCATTGGATAGTAAATCTCATTACGTTTCCAACGATATTTGGTTCATCAAAAACGGAGCTACGGTTTGAAAGTTACGACCAAAACAAGTTCAGTTTCAGGCTCAGTTCATTGGGACTCCGTCCAGACTTTGGGACGCCGTCCAAGAATGAAGGGTGGGACGCCGTCCGGCCATTTTGGACGCCGTCCAAAGTGCCTGACAGGCCAGCAGCTGTATTTTAAAGGTTTTAAAAGAGGGTATTTGAGTCGTTTCACTTGGGGGTCGGTTTTGAGCCATTAAAACTGATCCACTCTCATTCTTATCCCCATTTCACCTTCTCAAACACTCTCATCAAACCCTAGTGAGAGAGAGAGGTTCTAGCGAGAGAGAGTTGGGGATTTGGAGAAGAAGAAGTGTGATTCGGGTCGGGTCTCAAGAGTTAAAGTTGTTCACCTCGTTCACGGCTACGTGGTGGTAGTGTTGGTAAGCTCTAAATCCGAATTTCTTTGTTAAGATTATTGTTTGAGTTAAAGTTTGTGCTAGTTAGAGTTATAACCCATTTATTGTGAAGTTTGGGGGTTTTTGGGGAAGATTCATGTATGTAAACCCGAATTGGTGACTTAGGGTTTCAATTGATGGAATTGTTAATTTGGACCTTGCATCTGTTAGTTAAACCTTAGAACACTTGTGTTGACTTGATTTTTGGGTGTAAACCCTAATCTAGGTCAAAATGGGTCGAATGGGTATTTTGGGTCAAGTAAGCTTGATTCGGTGTCAAACTAAGTTATGGGTCAAGATTTGATGAACCAAGTATAAAAATGTTTGATTCAAGTGTTAAATGGTATTTTGGAAAGTTAATCACTAGCCGTTAGTGATTAAAGATGTTTTTGGGACTTATGTCAAAATGGGTTGACTTAGATGGGTCAAATTTGGTAATGATTTTAATTTTGGATTAATTGGATGATAAGCAATTTTGGTTAAGACCTAGATTGGTTTAAATGGTGTCAAATATAATTTTGGTTAAATTGTACTTGTTGGATGGGTCGGAATTACCACCCGTAGTGGTAATTGGTGAAGTCCACTTTATGTGTCTAAATGGGCGGTTTGTGGTGATAGGTGTAAACCCTTGGTTAAGGGTGTTGAAGTCGAATTCTCTCGTAGAGAATGTATGTTGATTGTTTGTATATCTATATGCGTATTATAGGTAAAAGGTTTGCTCGGTTGCTTTTGGAGGCGATTTACGTTTATGACTTGTGCGGGCAATTCGAGGTGAGTGGAATAATTATATGTGTAGGTATATAATGTATCTATTTGTTGTAGCGTGAAATGTGTAGTGTCGAGGTGCTAAGACACCATGTTTCACGTGAAGACTGTAGCATCGAGGTGTTAAGATGCCACTCGGGTGTAGCATCGAGGTGTTAAGATGCCACCTAGGAGTGTAGTGTCGAGGTGTTAAGACACCACTCCGTAAAATAATGAGTGTTGCATCGAGGTGTTAAGATGCCACTCAGGGTGATGTGCCGAGGTGTTAAGGTGCCACCCTAGGGGTTAGTGGTGCGAGGTGTTAAGTGCCCTAACGGATGTTGTGAACACCGATGGCATTTTCGCGAGCGCCGTTCCCTTGTACTATTGGTTAACCATGGTTATTTGTGTTGTAGCGTAAGCATATTATATTTGTTCATATTATATATGCTTTTGTTATGCTAGCTTGATTATTGGAGGTTATAGCTTGTAATTGTGATGATAAGCTAATTGTGTTGCTAGCATGTATGCGGTATGTGAGTAAGTGTTTGCAAGTAGGTATATTATATATGTATGTGTATAATTATTGCATTCACTAAGCCTCGGCTTACCCCTCTAATTGTTTACCTTTTTACAGGTATTGTGTTATTGATGCTAGCTAGTTGTTAGACTAGACGTACAGGAGCGGTTGGGTTTGATGGGGTAGCTTTCGGATAATTGGACGCGGATGGGGGTTTTAGTAGTCCCCGTGATTATGCTCTTGGTATCGGGTTGGGTTGTAGAGTTCTAATCCGTCTAAAGAGATAAATGGGTCGAAACTGCTACTTTATTTGTAAAACGGGTCATTGTGAGCCCGGGGTTGTAAAACTTGTTTTTATGGTGGCAATATCTTAGTTTTACTTAATATGTCATATTGTGAAAATGGTTTCGTTGAAAAGTGTCGGGGAGCGAGTTTTTCGCTCGCGTGTAAACAAAAACTGATCAGTACTTTTTAGTTCATTGGGACGCCGTCCCAAATCCTTGGACGCCGTCCCAGTTGTAAAGGCTGGACGCCGTCCCGATTTCTGGACGCCGTCCAGATGGGCAGTCACAGAAAATTTTTTTTTGTGTCGTGTTTTTGGTAAATCGATGTCGGGTTGTTACATATTGTCATTGCCTGAAGGGAATGATGATTTTGTGATTTATTGTGACGCATCAAAGCAAGGTCTCGGTTGTGTATTAATGCAACGAACGAAGGTGATTGCTTATGCGTCTAGACAATTGAAGATTCACGAACAAAATTATACGACGCATGATTTGGAATTAGGTGTAACATCCCGCCTTTTTCCGGTTACTTTCCGTTTAACTATTTTAAAGTCCGTTATATATTTATAACATCTTTCGTTAATACGCGTTTTAAATTATCTCGATTAGGTAATTCACGCACCCGATTCAAACTTGAGGGACTAAAATTGACACGGGGCAAACTAGTTGACTAGGTCAACTAGTCCACCCCAATCACCACCATTCAATCATCTCCATCTCTCTCTCTTTCTCTCTAGCAAGAACACACACACATTTACCAAATTCATTCAATCATCATCTAAATTCGATCTAGGAGGCTTACAACAAAATAAATTACATATTCGTGATCCTCTCTTCATCCTCTTCATTTTGGTACCAACTTCATCTCATTTGGGTAACATTTCTAAAACTCTAGATTTCTCTAAATTCGTGTTTTTGACTTGAAATGGTGTTAGTTAGTGTCTATGGCTCATTGTGATGTCGTGTATGTAATTTGTATGCTCGATCTTGTTATTTGGTGTAACTAGCATGAACACTTGAAATGGGTTAGTTTAATCTTTGATTTTGATTGATTAAATGTTGTTAGATGTTAAACCCATTGTGTTAAAAGTGTTACTAGCATGGTTAGTTTCGTTTTGGTATGTTGGATGATATGAAAACCTTGCGTTAACATGATTATTGATTTTGTGATTCTTAATTAGGGTTTGATGAACCTTAAAATGAACTTTTGATGCATTGAATGCTTTTTAATGTTGTTAGTAAGTGTTTAGTTGCAATGTACGTTTAATTACCTTCGAAACGGCATATCGTATGTGTAGATTGGACTACCGAATCATGAAATGAATTTGTGAACTTGAAACTTGGAAAACGAACTCTAAATGATCACTTGACGAGAATTCAGTTATTGTAAATGATAAACTCGATTGATGATATGTGGTTAGTTGTATCCTTTGTCAAAATACCTTTCCGATGATATAAGATACATGTTTTCGTTGTTTGCGGATCATAAAATGTGTTAGTTTGGTTTTTGGTTCGTGTACTTAGAAGTTTTCTGCATCAGACTGGAATACCAATCTGGACGCCGTCCAGACCCTTGGACGCCGTCCCAGATTTCAAAGCTGGACGCCGTCCAGATATTTGGACGCCGTCCCAGCCTTCAAAGCTGGACGCCGTCCAGACAATCTGGACGCCGTCCAGATACACTGGCAGACTTCTGTCTTCGTTGGTCATTTTACGAAAAATGTTTGCTATGCTATGGACCTCCGATTCACATGTAACTTGTTCTAAGATGTTCATATATGATTAAAAACCTCAGAAAAATAGTTCGGGACCCGACCCGAACGTGTTGACTTTTTCGTTGACTTTGACCCGACCAAGTTGACTTTTAATCAAACTTAACCAAATGTTTGTGCAAATCGTTCTAACATGCTTTTATACTCGTATCTTGCATGAAACATGACAATTTGACTCACATGTTGTAGTATTCGAGTCGTAACGAGCCATAGGACTAATTGAACATCTTTGACCTATCGTGTTTACCGTTATTGATACAACCTATTGTTTAGGTCAAGACTAACATTGTTCTTTGCACACGTTTACTTTTTGAAGTACTTTACTACTCGTGCACTCAAGGTGAGATCATAGTCCCACTTTTACTCTTTTGAAACTTACATTTGGGATGAGAAAACATAAACGTTCCTTTTTAACTAAGTGAACACAAGTACAGGAAAACAAACATTCTACATACGAGTTTAGAACAAAAATCCTCAATTCGATTATCATTAGTTACACTTGCCGGGTGTAAGCGATAACTTATGTTATATGGCCATATGGGTTTGACAAACCCTCATTCAAAAGGTTCGCTACCGTTTACGAATGAAATATATTTTCGAGAAACAGTGTATGTTCTAGCACTAAGGTGATGGGGTTCTATGGAAGGAATGTTAAGCATTGATAATTGGGTGCTCGTGATAACAAATTTTTGGAATGGTTAACTATTATTGAAATGTTATAAATCTTGTGGTTCATTTGTACTTACTTACTTAAACCTATGATTTCACCAACGTTTTCGTTGACAGATTTCTATGTTTTTCTCAGGTCCTTGAACGATACATGATACATGCTTCCGCTCATTATTTTGATACTTGCATTGGATGTCGAGTATATATGCATACATGGAGCGTCTTTTGGCTACTTTTAAATTGTGTCGCATAAGTTTCATTTGTACTTATAACTTTGTAACGTAACTTGTGGTGGAACTATTCTTGTAAACTTTGAACAATCTTTACATTTGAAATGAATACGACATATCTTTTGGTCAAACGTTGTTTTAAAGACTTATGACCACGTAACGGGACCTAAGTAGATGGCTCCGTTAATGACGATTTTGTCGGGTCGCTACAGATGGTATAAGAGCGTTGGTTGTAGGGATTTAGAGTTCATTGGTGTCAACCTCGAGTCATAGGGTACATTGGTGAGTCTAGACTACAACCGGCATATAGACTTGAAGTAGGAATTACTTGACTACTTGTGCATTTATACTCGAACGCTTCTACTCATATCTACTCTTAGTACATCTTAATCTCACGTTGTTAAATTTGATTGACACGCCACCTTGACTATATGAAATGATGTCGAATGCACATATGAATCAGGGTAATATAATTTCCGGGATTATATTACGGTGACTCATATGAACGTTCCGACATTGTGGCATAAAGAATTTAAGGCGAGTCAAGGAAAATTTTCTCTCTATCTTTATTTCCATATCACGGTTAGTATTATTTAGAATACTAACCAACGGTATTCTTTTGTTTTGAAGGAACAATGCCTCCTCGCCGTGCGCCACGCCGTGAAACTCCCGAACAAGCTCTACAACGCATGATAGCCACCGCCGTAGATGCGGCCATGGCCGGTCACTCATCCAACAACAATAATAATAACAACCACAACAACAACAACAACAACAACAACAACAACAATGGAGCGGGTAACTCAAACGAGGGATGCTCCTATAAAGCTTTCATGGGGTGCAAACCTCACACTTTCGATGGAAAAGGAGGACCGGTTGCTCTCACTCGATGGTTTGAGCAAACGGAAGCCGTTTTTAGCATAAGCGGTTGTCGGGACCAAGACAAGGTCAAGTACTCCACTCACACTTTCTCCGGCGTCACTCTCACTTGGTGGAACACCTATGTACAATCGGTGGGTACCGATGAAGCCCACGCTCTTTCTTGGTCCGATTTGAAAGGAAAGATGATCACCGAATACTTTCCGCGCGAGGAAACTCGAAAGCTCGAACAAGAGCTAAGAACTCTAAAAGCGGTCGGAAATGATCTCAAGGCCTATAATCAACGATTTTCTGAACTAGCCTTGATGTGCCCAAACCTTGTGAACCCCGAGTCTTTAAGGGTTGAACTTTACATGGATGGTCTTCCAAAGAGCATCAAACACGGAGTAATGTCATCCAAACCCCCTAATCATCAAGAAGCTTTGAACATGGCTCGCAAATTGATAGAGACGGTGGACGAAATCGTAGTACCGGAACCTAAAGCCGAGGACAAGTTGGGTAACAACAAAAGAAAATGGGAAGCTCCCCAATCAAGCAACAACAACTTTGCCAAGAAATCTTTCACCTCCGACGGCAAGAAGGGTTATGCCGGAAATCTACCTCTTTGCAACAAATGCAACAAACATCACTTTGGCGAATGTAGTAAGCTAATTTGCCATCGGTGCCAAGGAATTGGTCATAAGGCCAACGATTGTAAAAGTGCCACTCCCGTCGCTCGAAAGTGGCCCAATGCACCAAAGACGGGCACTTGTTACGAATGTGGCCAAACGGG
The DNA here is from genome assembly GCF_046630445.1 of Rutidosis leptorrhynchoides. Classification (NCBI taxonomy): domain Eukaryota; kingdom Viridiplantae; phylum Streptophyta; class Magnoliopsida; order Asterales; family Asteraceae; genus Rutidosis; species Rutidosis leptorrhynchoides. Next base: position 100,208,297 of record NC_092343.1, read on the forward strand.
TCATTATAGAAATACATGCCCAAAGAAGAAAGATAACCCCAACACGCGCGACCGAGCTTTCAACATCAACATCGAGGAAGCCCGGGATGACACTGAACTAGTCACGGGTACGTTTCTTCTCAACAATTCTTATGTCTCTTGCTTATTCGATTCGGGTGCCGATAAATGCTTTGTATCCAAGACTTTGACTCATTCTTTTAGCACTCCACCTCTTCCATTAGATACCACTTATACCATTGAAGTGGCTAACGGGAAACTATTAAGTGCCGACACATATTACCGGGGGTGTACGTTAAAAATTTTGGGTAAGGAATTTGAAATTGACTTGATACCCATGGAACTAGGAAGCTTTGATGTAATAATCGGTATGAATTGGTTAGTCAAAACGAAATCTCACATCCTTTGTGATCTTAACGCAATCCGAATTCCTATCGAGAATGGTGAACCTTTGATTGTTTATGGCGATAAGAGTTGCACCAGACTCAACCTCGTTTCGTGCCATAAAGTTAGAAAACTACTCCTTAAGGGTTGTTTTGCGATCCTTTCCCACGTTAAGAAAGTCGAGTCCGATGAGAAGCATATCGATGGTGTGCCAATTGTTAGTGACTTTTCTGATGTATTTCCCGACGAATTGCCGGGTCTTCCACCTCATCGACCGGTAGAATTCCAAATCGATCTTATTCCGGGAGCCGCACCCGTAGCACGTGCACCGTATAGACTTGCTCCATCCGAAATGCAAGAATTGCAAAGTCAAATCCAAGAACTACTTGACTGTGGTTTTATCCAACCTAGCCATTCACCATGGGGCGCTCCGATTTTGTTTGTTAAAAAGAAAGACGGATCCCTACGAATGTGCATTGATTATCGTGAACTTAATAAATTGACGGTTAAAAACCGATATCCTCTTCCTCACATCGATGACCTCTTTGATCAACTACAAGGGTCTTGTGTATATTCGAAAATCGATCTCCGCTCGGGTTATCATCAATTAAGGGTTAAGGGGGAAGATGTCTCCAAAACTGCTTTCCGGACTCGTTATGGTAGTTATGAATTCCTTGTCATGCCATTTGGTCTCACTAACGCACCGGCGGTGTTCATGGATCTTATGAACCGCGTGTGCAAATCGTATCTCGATAAACTCGTTATTGTGTTCATCGATGACATATTGATCTATTCTAAAAATGAAGAAGAGCACGAACAACATCTCCGACTTGTGCTTGAACTCTTGAGACAAGAACGACTTTATGCCAAATTCTCCAAGTGTGAATTTTGGTTGAAGGAAGTTCAATTTCTTGGTCATGTTGTAAGTGATCAAGGTATTAAAGTCGATCCCACGAAAATCGAAGCCATTAGTAAATGGGAGACTCCTACTACTCCTACTCACATTCGTCAATTCTTGGGTCTCGCCGGGTACTATCATAGATTCATCGAAAACTTCTCTTTGGTTGCACGTCCTCTAACCGCATTAACTAACAAGGGAAAGAAATTCATTTGGGCGACCGAGCAAGAATCCGCGTTTCAAATCATGAAGACAAAGCTAACCACCGCTCCTATCTTGTCACTTCCCGAAGGCAATGATGATTTTGTTGTATATTGCGATGCCTCGAAACATGGTTTTGGGTGTGTATTGATGCAACGGAAGAAATTCATTGCTTATGCCTCTCGACAACTAAAAATTCATGAACGGAATTACACGACTCATGATCTCGAACTCGGAGCCGTTGTCTTTGCACTTAAAATGTGGAGACACTATCTTTATGGAACCAAGAGTACTATCTTCACCGATCACAAAATCCTTCAACACATCTTCGATCAAAAGCAACTAAACATGAGACAACGACGGTGGATTGAAACTTTGAACGATTATGATTGCGAGCTTCGTTACCATCCCGGGAAGGCAAACGTAGTAGCCGATGCCTTAAGTCGAAAAGAAAGAGCGGTGCCTCTTCGTGTCCGAGCTTTAAACATCACCATTCACATCAACCTCAATAGTCAAATTCGTGTAGCCCAAGACGAAGCTCTCAAGGATGAAAACATCTCTCTCGAACACTTGAACGTCCTCACCTCTCGATTCGAAGTTAAAGAAACCGGACTCCGATAATTCTTCGGAAGAATTTGGGTACCTAGTTATGGGGACTTGCGAAGCCTTATTTTGGACGAAGCTCATAAGTCAAGATATTCGATTCACCCCGGTGCCAATAAGATGTACCACGACCTCAAAGAACAATATTGGTGGCCGAACATTAAAAGGGACGTCGCTACTTATGTTGGAAAGTGCCTAACTTGCTCCAAAGTCAAAGCCGAACATCAAAGACCGTCCGGACTACTTCAACAACCCAAAATCCCGCAATGGAAATGGGAAAGGATAACGATGGATTTTATCACCAAACTACCAAAGACGGTTGGCGGTTATGATACTATTTGGGTCATTGTTGACCGACTCACCAAATCCACACACTTCCTAGCCATGAAGGAAACCGACAACATGGAGAAACTCGCACAACTCTACATCAAAGAAATCGTAGCCCGACACGGTGTACCCTTATCGATTATCTCCGACCGAGATGGCCGTTTTGTTTCTAGATTTTGGCGTACTTTGCAAGAAGCATTGGGAACGCGTTTAGACATGAGCACCGCATATCATCCACAAACCGACGGACAAAGCGAACGCACAATTCAAACCTTGGAAGACATGCTACGAGCTTGCGTTGTCGACTTTGGAAAACCTTGGGATAAGCACTTGCCTCTCGCCGAATTCTCCTACAACAATAGTTATCACGCGAGTATTAACGCCGCACCATTCGAAGCATTATATGGCCGAAAATGTCGTTCTCCTCTTTGTTGGGCCGAAGTAGGCGACAAACAAATCACCGGTCCCGAACTTATTCATGAAACAACCGAGAAGATCGTTCAAATCCGAGATAGGCTTAGGACGGCCCGTAGTCGTCAAAAGAGCTATACCGACACTAGACGCAACGACCTCGAATTCCAAGTCGGTGATCGCGTAATGTTAAAAGTCGCACCTTGGAAAGGTGTAATTCGTTTCGGGAAACGCGGGAAGCTAAATCCGCGGTATATTGGTCCTTTCGAAATCTTGGAGCGCGTTGGAACCGTTGCTTATCGTTTAGATCTTCCGCCTCAACTGAGTTCCGTTCATCCTACTTTCCATGTATCTAACTTGAAAAAGTGTTTAGCCAAACCCGAACTCGTCATCCCTCTCGAGGAGCTTACTATCGATGACAAACTTCATTTTGTGGAGGAACCGGTTGAAATTGTGGACACCTCCGTCAAAACGTTAAAACAAAGCCGAATTCCAATTGTCAAGGTCCGTTGGAATGCCAAAAGGGGACCCGAGTTTACTTGGGAAAGACAAGATCAAATGCAAAGGAAGTATCCTCATCTATTCGTGAATTCGGAAACGCAAGATCTCGAGGAAGAAACAATGACTACTACTGAAATGTCCCGTTCTTATTGATTAAAAACGTTCCATATTAATTGATTTCGTTGCGAGGTTTTGACCTCTATATGAGACGTTTTTCAAAGACTGCATTCATTTTTAAACAAACCATAACCTTTATTTCATCAATAAAGGTTTAAAAAGCTTTACGTAGATTATCAAATAATGATAATCTAAAATATCCTGTTTACACACGACCATTACATAATGGTTTACAATACAAATATGTTACAACAAAATAAGTTCCTTGAATGCAGTTTTTACACAATATCATACAAGCATGGACTCCAAATCTTGTCCTTATTTAAGTATGCGACAGCGGAAGCTCTTAATAATCACCTGAGAATAAACATGCTTAAAACGTCAACAAAAATGTTGGTGAGTTATAGGTTTAACCTATATATATCAAATCGTAACAATAGACCACAAGATTTCATATTTCAATACACATCCCATACATAGAGATAAAAATCATTCATATGGTGAACACCTGGTAACCGACAATAACAAGATGCATATATAAGAATATCCCCATCATTCCGGGACACCCTTCGGATATGATATAAATTTCGAAGTACTAAAGCATCCGGTACTTTGGATGGGGTTTGTTAGGCCCAATAGATCTATCTTTAGGATTCGCGTCAATTAGGGTGTCTGTTCCCTAATTCTTAGATTACCAGACTTAATAAAAAGGGGCATATTCGATTTCGATCATTCAACCATATAATGTAGTTTTGATTACTTGTGTCTATTTCGTAAAAACATTTATAAAAATTGCGCATGTATTCTCAGCCCAAAAATATAAAGGGTAAAAAGGTAAATGAAACTCACGCATATAAATATTGTAAAACAGTTAATAAAGCATTGCATGTATTCTCAGCCCAAAAACGTAAAGAGTAAAAAGGGCAAATGAAACTCACTTTCACAGATTTTTACTTCGTCGGGAAGTAAGACTTGGCCACTGGTTGATTCACGAACCTATAACAATATATACATATATATCAAAGTATGTTCAAAATATATTTACAACACTTTTAATATATTTTGATGTTTTAAGTTTATTAAGTCAGCTGTCCTCGTTAGTAACCTACAACTAGTTGTCCACAGTTAGATGTACAGAAATAAATCGATAAATATTATCTTGAATCAATCCACGACCCAGTGTATACGTATCTCAGTATTGATCACAACTCAAACTATATATATTTTGGAATCAACCTCAACCCTGTATAGCTAACTCCAACATTCACATATAGAGTGTCTATGGTTGTTCCGAAATATATATAGATGTGTCGACATGATAGGTCGAAACATTGTATACGTGTCTATGGTATCTCAAGATTACATAATATATAATACAAGTTGATTAAGTTATGGTTGGAATAGATTTGTTACCAATTTTCACGTAGCTAAAATGAGAAAAATTATCCAATCTTGTTTTACCCATAACTTCTTCATTTTAAATCCGTTTTGAGTGAATCAAATTGCTATGGTTTCATATTGAACTCTATTTTATGAATCTAAATAAAAAAAGTATAGGTTTCTAGTCGGAAAAATAAGTTACAAGTCGTTTTTGTAAAGGTAGTCATTTCAGTCGAAAGAACGACGTCTAGATGACCATTTTAGAAAACATACTTCCACTTTGAGTTTAACCATAATTTTTGGATATAGTTTCATGTTCATAATAAAAATCATTTTCTCAGAATAACAACTTTTAAATCAAAGTTTATCATAGTTTTTAATTAACTAACCCAAAACAGCCCGCGGTGTTACTACGACGGCGTAAATCCGGTTTTACGGTGTTTTTCGTGTTTCCAGGTTTTAAATCATTAAGTTAGCATATCATATAGATATAGAACATGTGTTTAGTTGATTTTAAAAGTCAAGTTAGAAGGATTAACTTTTGTTTGCGAACAAGTTTAGAATTAACTAAACTATGTTCTAGTGATTACAAGTTTAAACCTTCGAATAAGATAGCTTTATATGTATGAATCGAATGATGTTATGAACATCATTACTACCTTAAGTTCCTTGGATGAACCTACTGGAAAAGAGAAAAATGGATCTAGCTTCAATGGATCCTTGGATGGCTCAAAGTTCTTGAAGCAAAATCATGACACGAAAACAAGTTCAAGTAAGATCATCACTTGAAATAAGATTGTTATAGTTATAGAAATTGAACCAAAGTTTGAATATGATTATTACCTTGTATTAGAATGATAACCTACTGTAAGAAACAAAGATTTCTTGAGGTTGGATGATCACCTTACAAGATTGGAAGTGAGCTAGCAAACTTGAAAGTATTCTTGATTTTATGAAACTAGAACTTTTGGAATTTATGAAGAACACTTAGAACTTGAAGATAGAACTTGAGAGAGTTCAATTAGATGAAGAAAATTGAAGAATGAAAGTGTTTGTAGGTGTTTTTGGTCGTTGGTGTATGGATTAGATATAAAGGATATGTAATTTTGTTTTCATGTAAATAAGTCATGAATGATTACTCATATTTTTGTAATCTTATGAGATATTTCATGCTAGTTGCCAAATGATGGTTCCCACATGTGTTAGGTGACTCACATGGGCTGCTAAGAGCTGATCATTGGAGTGTATATACCAATAGTACATACATCTAAAAGCTGTGTATTGTACGAGTACGAATACGGGTGCATACGAGTAGAATTGTTGATGAAACTGAACGAGAATGTAATTGTAAGCATTTTTGTTAAGTAGAAGTATTTTGATAAGTGTATTGAAGTCTTTCAAAAGTGTATAAATACATATTAAAACACTACATGTATATACATTTTAACTGAGTCGTTAAGTCATCGTTAGTCGTTACATGTAAGTGTTGTTTTGAAACCTTTAGGTTAACGATCTTGTTAAATGTTGTTAACCTAATGTTTATAATATCAAAAGAGATTTTAAATTATTATATTATCATGATATTATGATGTACGAATATCTCTTAATATGATATATATACATTAAATGTCGTTACAACGATAAACGTTACATATATGTCTCGTTTCAAAATCATTAAGTTAGTAGTCTTGTTTTTACATATGTAGTTCATTGTTAATATAATTAATGATATGTTTACTTATCATAATATCATGTTAACTATACATATAACCATATATATGTCATCATATAGTTTTTTACAAGTTTTAACGTTCGTGAATCACCGGTCAACTTGGGTGGTCAATTGTCTATATGAAACCTATTTCAATTAATCAAGTCTTAACAAGTTTGATTGCTTAACATGTTGGAAACATTTAATCATGTAAATATCAATCTCAATTAATATATATAAACATGGAAAAGTTCGGGTCACTACAGTACCTACCCGTTAAATAAATTTCGTCCCGAAATTTTAAGCTGTTGAAGGTGTTGACGAATCTTCTGGAAATAGATGCGGGTATTTCTTCTTCATCTGATCTTCACGCTCCCAGGTGAACTCGGGTCCTCTACGAGCATTCCATCGAACCTTAACAATTGGTATCTTGTTTTGCTTAAGTCTTTTAACCTCACGATCCATTATTTCGACGGGTTCTTCGATGAATTGGAGTTTTTCGTTGATTTGGATTTCATCTAACGGAATAGTGAGATCTTCTTTAGCAAAACATTTCTTTAAATTCGAGACGTGGAAAGTGTTATGTACAGCCGCGAGTTGTTGAGGTAACTCAAGTCGGTAAGCTACTGGTCCGACACGATCAATAATCTTGAATGGTCCAATATACCTTGGATTTAATTTCCCTCGTTTACCAAATCGAACAACGCCTTTCCAAGGTGAAACTTTAAGCATGACCATCTCTCCAATTTCAAATTCTATATCTTTTCTTTTAATGTCAGCGTAGCTCTTTTGTCGACTTTGGGCGGTTTTCAACCGTTGTTGAATTTGGATGATCTTCTCGGTAGTTTCTTGTATAATCTCCGGACCCGTAATCTGTCTATCCCCCACCTCACTCCAACAAATCGGAGACCTGCACTTTCTACCATAAAGTGCTTCAAACGGCGCCATCTCAATGCTTGAATGGTAGCTGTTGTTGTAGGAAAATTCTGCTAACGGTAGATGTCGATCCCAACTGTTTCCGAAATCAATAACACATGCTCGTAGCATGTCTTCAAGCGTTTGTATCGTCCTTTCGCTCTGCCCATCAGTTTGTGGATGATAGGCAGTACTCATGTCTAGACGAGTTCCTAATGCTTGCTGTAATGTCTGCCAGAATCTTGAAATAAATCTGCCATCCCTATCAGAGATAATAGAGATTGGTATTCCATGTCTGGAGACGACTTCCTTCAAATACAGTCGTGCTAACTTCTCCATCTTGTCATCTTCTCTTATTGGTAGGAAGTGTGCTGATTTGGTGAGACGATCAACTATTACCCAAATAGTATCAAAACCACTTGTAGTCCTTGGCAATTTAGTGATGAAATCCATGGTAATGTTTTCCCATTTCCATTCCGGGATTTCGGGTTGTTGAAGTAGACCTGATGGTTTCTGATGCTCAGCTTTGACCTTAGAACACGTCAAACATTCTCCTACGTATTTAGCAACATCGGCTTTCATACCCGGCCACCAAAAATGTTTCTTGAGATCCTTGTACATCTTCCCCGTTCCAGGATGTATTGAGTATCTGGTTTTATGAGCTTCTGTAAGTACCATTTCTCTCATATCTCCAAATTTTGGTACCCAAATCCTTTCAGCCCTATACCGGGTTCCGTCTTCCCGAATATTAAGATGCTTCTCCGATCCTTTGGGTATTTCATCCTTTAAATTTCCCTCTTTTAAAACTCCTTGTTGCGCCTCCTTTATTTGAGTAGTAATGTTATTATGAATCATTATATTCATAGATTTTACTCGAATGGGTTCTCTATCCTTCCTGCTCAAGGCATCGGCTACCACATTTGCCTTCCCCGGGTGGTAACGAATCTCAAAATCGTAATCATTCAATAATTCAATCCACCTACGCTGCCTCATATTCAGTTGTTTCTGATTAAATATGTGTTGAAGACTTTTGTGGTCGGTATATATAATACTTTTGACCCCATATAAGTAGTGCCTCCAAGTCTTTAATGCAAAAACAACCGCGCCTAATTCCAAATCATGCGTCGTATAATTTTGTTCGTGAATCTTCAATTGTCTAGACGCATAAGCAATCACCTTCGTTCGTTGCATTAATACACAACCGAGACCTTGCTTTGATGCGTCACAATAAATCACAAAATCATCATTCCCTTTAGGCAATGACAATATAGGTGCCGTAGTTAGCTTTTTCTTCAATAACTGAAACGCTTTCTCTTGTTCATCATTCCATTCAAATTTCTTCCCTTTATGCGTTAATGCAGTCAAGGGTTTTGCTATTCTGGAAAAGTCTTGGATGAACCTTCTGTAGTAACCAGCTAGTCCTAAAAACTGGCGTATGTGTTTCGGAGTTTTCGGGGTTTCCCACTTTTCAACAGTTTCTATCTTTGCCGGATCCACCTTAATACCTTCTTTGTTCACTATGTGACCGAGGAATTGAACTTCTTCCAACCAAAATGCACACTTTGAAAACTTAGCGTACAATTCTTCCTTCCTCAATACTTCTAACACCTTTCTCAAATGTTCACCGTGTTCTTGGTCATTCTTTGAGTAAATAAGTATGTCATCAATGAAAACAATGACAAACTTGTCAAGGTATGGTCCACACACTCGGTTCATAAGGTCCATGAACACAGCTGGTGCATTAGTTAAACCAAACGGCATGACCATAAACTCGTAATGACCGTAACGTGTTCTGAAAGCAGTCTTTGGAATATCATCTTCTTTCACCCGCATTTGATGATACCCGGAACGTAAGTCAATCTTTGAATAAACAGACGAGCCTTGTAGTTGATCAAATAAGTCGTCGATTCTCGGTAGTGGGTAGCGGTTCTTGATGGTAAGTTTGTTCAACTCTCGGTAGTCGATACACAACCTGAATGTACCATCTTTCTTCTTGACAAACAAAACAGGAGCTCCCCACGGTGATGTGCTTGGTCGAATGAAACCACGCTCTAAAAGTTCTTGTAATTGGCTTTGCAGTTCTTTCATCTCGCTGGGTGCGAGTCTGTAAGGAGCACGAGCTATTGGTGCAGCTCCTGGTACAAGATCTATTTGAAATTCAACGGATCGATGTGGGGGTAATCCCGGTAATTCTTTCGGAAATACATCGGGAAATTCTTTTGCAATGGGAACATCATTGATGCTCTTTTCTTCAGTTTGTACTTTCTCGACGTGTGCTAGAACAGCATAGCAACCTTTTCTTATTAGTTTTTGTGCCTTCAAATTACTAATAAGATGTAGCTTCGTGTTGCCCTTTTCTCCGTACACCATTAAGGGTTTTCCTTTTTCTCGTATAATGCGAATTGCATTTTTGTAACAAACGATCTCCGCTTTCACTTCTTTCAACCAGTCCATACCGATTATCACATCAAAACTCCCTAACTCTACTGGTATCAAATCAATCTTAAATGTTTCGCTAACCAGTTTAATTTCTCGATTCCGACATATATTATCTGCTGAAATTAATTTACCATTTGCTAATTCGAGTAAAAATTTACTATCCAAAGGCGTCAATGGACAACTTAATTTAGCACAAAAATCTCTACTCATATAGCTTCTATCCGCACCCGAATCAAATAAAACGTAAGCAGATTTATTGTCAATAAGAAACGTACCCGTAACAAGCTCCGGGTCTTCCTGTGCCTCTACCGCATTAATATTGAAAACTCTTCCACGGCCTTGTCCATTCGTGTTCTCCTGGTTCGGGCAATTTCTAATAATGTGGCCTGGTTTTCCACATTTATAACAAACTACATTGGCATAACTTGCTCCGACACTACTTGCTCCGCCATTACTCGTTCCGATACCATTTGTTCCTTTCGTTCTATTAACCCCTGGTCCGTAGACCTCACACTTCGCCGCGCTATGACCATTTCTTTTACACTTGTTGCAAAATTTGGTGCAGAACCCCGAGTGATTCTTTTCACACCTTTGGCATAGTTGCTTCTGATTGTTGTTGTTGTTGCGGTTATTATTGTTGTTGGGATGATTGTTGTAGTTGCTGTTGTTGTTGTTGTTGGGCCGTTTGTTGTAGTTGCGATTGATGTTGCGATTGTTGGGATAATTGTTGCGATTATTGTTGTAATTGCTGTTGTTGTTGTATTGGTGATTCTTATCACCGTTTTCCTCCCACTTTCTTTTGACTTGCTTCACATTGGCCTCTTCAGCAGTCTGTTCTTTAATTCTTTCTTCAATCTGGTTCACTAGTTTGTGAGCCATTCTACATGCCTGTTGAATGGAGGCGGGCTCGTGTGAACTTATATCTTCTTGGATTCTTTCCGGTAATCCTTTCACAAACGCGTCGATCTTCTCTTCCTCATCTTCGAATGCTCCCGGACACAATAGGCACAATTCTGTGAATCGTCTTTCGTACGTGGTAATATCAAATCCTTGGGTTCGTAACCCTCTAAGTTCTGTCTTGAGCTTATTGACCTCGGTTCTGGGACGGTACTTCTCGTTCATCAAGTGCTTGAATGCTGACCACGGTAGTGCGTACGCATCATCTTGTCCCACTTGCTCTAGATAGGTATTCCACCATGTTAACGCAGAACCTGTGAAGGTATGCGTAGCGTACTTCACTTTGTCCTCTTCAGTACACTTACTTATGGCGAACACCGATTCAACCTTCTCGGTCCACCGTTTCAATCCGATCGGTCCTTCGGTTCCATCAAATTCCAAAGGTTTGCAGGCAGTGAATTCTTTGTAGGTGCATCCTACACGATTTCCTGTACTGCTAGATCCAAGGTTATTGTTGGTATGTAGCGCAGCCTGTACTGCGGCTATGTTTGAAGCTAGAAAAGTACGGAATTCCTCTTCATTCATATTCACGGTGTGTCGAGTAGTCGGTGCCATTTCCTTCAAAATAGTTAAATGGAACAAGTTAATCATACAGAATATTAAGAGTAGTTAATAGTATTTCGTAGCATAATATGAACTCATTTATAAAAGCTTTTTCTTCATATTAGCGTTTTATAAGTTTAAATTCGGGTAGTACCTACCCGTTAAGTTCATACTTAGTAGCTAATATACAATTCAACTACTACAATTCTATATGAAAAACTGATTATAATAATATTTCGCGTTCAAACTTTTATACAATATTTTACAAACTTACAATACCGCTTATTTTACATAAAGCATGAAATATAGCACACAATAACTTTGATACAAGATAGTTGTGAAGACAATTCTAGCTAGTACACAAGTCGTTCAGCAAAGGCAATAAAGACACGTAATTCATACGTCCAGAAACAAGTCATGCATTCTGGTTTTACTACGACTACTTCCCATCCTTGGTCTTGTGCAACATAACCGTTATGGCCGTTGATAAGACAGCGTGTTGTAACGTCATCAAAGGGACGAGGGTTACGTAATGTCCAACAGTCCCGTAATAATCTAAAAACCTCATTTCTTACCCCAATTACCGACTCCGTCACTTGTGGAAATGTTTTGTTTAATAGTTGTAGCCCGATGTTCTTGTTCTCACTTTGGTGAGAAGCGAACATTACTAATCCGTAAGCATAACATGCTTCTTTATGTTGCATGTTAGCCGCTTTTTCTAAATCACGAAGTCCAATATTCGGATATATTGAGTCAAAATAATTTCTTAACCCGTTGCGTAAAATAGCATTTGGGTTCCCCGCAATATATGCGTCAAAGTAAACACATCGTAACTTATGGGTTTCCCAATGTGATATCCCCCATCTTTCAAACGAAAGTCTCTTATAAACCAAGACATTCTTGGAACGTTCTTCGAATGTCTTACAAACTGATCTCGCCTTAAATAGTTGTGCCGAAGAATTCTGGCCGACTCTAGACAAGATTTCATCAATCATGTCTCCGGGTAGGTCTCTTAAAATATTGGGTTGTCTATCCATTTTGTGTTTTTAAACTGTAAAATAGACAAGAGTTAGATTCATAAAAAAATACTTATTAATACAAGAAATTTTTACATATATCATAAAGCATAAGAACACTATATTCCATATATTACACCACATGAATACAACTATCTTATTCCGACTCGCTCGTTTCTTCTTCTTCGGTTTTGGTTCGTTTTGCCAAGTTTCTAGGGATATATGATGTTCCCCTAATACGAGCCGTCATTGTCCACATTGGTTTAGAAAAACCTGGTGGTTTAGAGGTTCCCGGGTCATTGTTACAACTTAAGGACTTCGGGGGTTGACGATACATATAAAGTTCATCGGGGTTGGAATTAGATTTCTCTATTTTTATGCCCTTTCCCTTATTATTTTCTTTTGCCTTTTTAAATTCAGTTGGGGTAATTTCTATAACATCATCGGAATTCTCGTCGGAATCCGATTCATCGGAGAATTGGTAATCCTCCCAATATTTTGCTTCTTTGGCGGAAACACCATTGACCATAATTAACTTTGGTCGGTTGGTTGAGGATTTTCTTTTACTTAACCGTTTTATTATTTCCCCCACCGGTTCTATTTCTTCATCCGGTTCCGATTCTTCTTCTGGTTCCGATTCTTCTTCCGGTTCCGACTCTTCTTCTAGTTCCTCTTCGGGAACTTGTGAATCAGTCCACAAATCATTCCAATTTACATTTGACTCTTCATTATTATTAGGTGAGTCAATGGGACTTGTTCTAGAGGTAGACATCTATCACATAATATCAAACACGTTAAGAGATTAATATATCACATAATATTCATATGTTAAAAATATATAGTTTCCAACAAAAATGTTAAGCAATCATTTTTAAAGAAAACACGGTCGAAGTCCAGACTCACTAATGCATCCTAACAAACTCGATAAGACACACTAATGCAAATTTTCTGGTTCTCTAAGACCAACGCTCGGATACCAACTGAAATGTCCCGTTCTTATTGATTAAAAACGTTCCATATTAATTGATTTCGTTGCGAGGTTTTGACCTCTATATGAGACGTTTTTCAAAGACTGCATTCATTTTTAAACAAACCATAACCTTTATTTCATCAATAAAGGTTTAAAAAGCTTTACGTAGATTATCAAATAATGATAATCTAAAATATCCTGTTTACACACGACCATTACATAATGGTTTACAATACAAATATGTTACAACAAAATAAGTTCCTTGAATGCAGTTTTTACACAATATCATACAAGCATGGACTCCAAATCTTGTCCTTATTTAAGTATGCGACAGCGGAAGCTCTTAATAATCACCTGAGAATAAACATGCTTAAAACGTCAACAAAAATGTTGGTGAGTTATAGGTTTAACCTATATATATCAAATCGTAACAATAGACCACAAGATTTCATATTTCAATACACATCCCATACATAGAGATAAAAATCATTCATATGGTGAACACCTGGTAACCGACAATAACAAGATGCATATATAAGAATATCCCCATCATTCCGGGACACCCTTCGGATATGATATAAATTTCGAAGTACTAAAGCATCCGGTACTTTGGATGGGGTTTGTTAGGCCCAATAGATCTATCTTTAGGATTCGCGTCAATTAGGGTGTCTGTTCCCTAATTCTTAGATTACCAGACTTAATAAAAAGGGGCATATTCGATTTCGATCATTCAACCATATAATGTAGTTTTGATTACTTGTGTCTATTTCGTAAAAACATTTATAAAAATTGCGCATGTATTCTCAGCCCAAAAATATAAAGGGTAAAAAGGTAAATGAAACTCACGCATATAAATATTGTAAAACAGTTAATAAAGCATTGCATGTATTCTCAGCCCAAAAACGTAAAGAGTAAAAAGGGCAAATGAAACTCACTTTCACAGATTTTTACTTCGTCGGGAAGTAAGACTTGGCCACTGGTTGATTCACGAACCTATAACAATATATATACATATATATCAAAGTATGTTCAAAATATATTTACAACACTTTTAATATATTTTGATGTTTTAAGTTTATTAAGTCAGCTGTCCTCGTTAGTAACCTACAACTAGTTGTCCACAGTTAGATGTACAGAAATAAATCGATAAATATTATCTTGAATCAATCCACGACCCAGTGTATACGTATCTCAGTATTGATCACAACTCAAACTATATATATTTTGGAATCAACCTCAACCCTGTATAGCTAACTCCAACATTCACATATAGAGTGTCTATGGTTGTTCCGAAATATATATAGATGTGTCGACATGATAGGTCGAAACATTGTATACGTGTCTATGGTATCTCAAGATTACATAATATATAATACAAGTTGATTAAGTTATGGTTGGAATAGATTTGTTACCAATTTTCACGTAGCTAAAATGAGAAAAATTATCCAATCTTGTTTTACCCATAACTTCTTCATTTTAAATCCGTTTTGAGTGAATCAAATTGCTATGGTTTCATATTGAACTCTATTTTATGAATCTAAATAAAAAAAGTATAGGTTTCTAGTCGGAAAAATAAGTTACAAGTCGTTTTTGTAAAGGTAGTCATTTCAGTCGAAAGAACGACGTCTAGATGACCATTTTAGAAAACATACTTCCACTTTGAGTTTAACCATAATTTTTGGATATAGTTTCATGTTCATAATAAAAATCATTTTCTCAGAATAACAACTTTTAAATCAAAGTTTATCATAGTTTTTAATTAACTAACCCAAAACAGCCCGCGGTGTTACTACGACGGCGTAAATCCGGTTTTACGGTGTTTTTCGTGTTTCCAGGTTTTAAATCATTAAGTTAGCATATCATATAGATATAGAACATGTGTTTAGTTGATTTTAAAAGTCAAGTTAGAAGGATTAACTTTTGTTTGCGAACAAGTTTAGAATTAACTAAACTATGTTCTAGTGATTACAAGTTTAAACCTTCGAATAAGATAGCTTTATATGTATGAATCGAATGATGTTATGAACATCATTACTACCTTAAGTTCCTTGGATGAACCTACTGGAAAAGAGAAAAATGGATCTAGCTTCAATGGATCCTTGGATGGCTCAAAGTTCTTGAAGCAAAATCATGACACGAAAACAAGTTCAAGTAAGATCATCACTTGAAATAAGATTGTTATAGTTATAGAAATTGAACCAAAGTTTGAATATGATTATTACCTTGTATTAGAATGATAACCTACTGTAAGAAACAAAGATTTCTTGAGGTTGGATGATCACCTTACAAGATTGGAAGTGAGCTAGCAAACTTGAAAGTATTCTTGATTTTATGAAACTAGAACTTTTGGAATTTATGAAGAACACTTAGAACTTGAAGATAGAACTTGAGAGAGTTCAATTAGATGAAGAAAATTGAAGAATGAAAGTGTTTGTAGGTGTTTTTGGTCGTTGGTGTATGGATTAGATATAAAGGATATGTAATTTTGTTTTCATGTAAATAAGTCATGAATGATTACTCATATTTTTGTAATCTTATGAGATATTTCATGCTAGTTGCCAAATGATGGTTCCCACATGTGTTAGGTGACTCACATGGGCTGCTAAGAGCTGATCATTGGAGTGTATATACCAATAGTACATACATCTAAAAGCTGTGTATTGTACGAGTACGAATACGGGTGCATACGAGTAGAATTGTTGATGAAACTGAACGAGAATGTAATTGTAAGCATTTTTGTTAAGTAGAAGTATTTTGATAAGTGTATTGAAGTCTTTCAAAAGTGTATAAATACATATTAAAACACTACATGTATATACATTTTAACTGAGTCGTTAAGTCATCGTTAGTCGTTACATGTAAGTGTTGTTTTGAAACCTTTAGGTTAACGATCTTGTTAAATGTTGTTAACCTAATGTTTATAATATCAAAAGAGATTTTAAATTATTATATTATCATGATATTATGATGTACGAATATCTCTTAATATGATATATATACATTAAATGTCGTTACAACGATAAACGTTACATATATGTCTCGTTTCAAAATCATTAAGTTAGTAGTCTTGTTTTTACATATGTAGTTCATTGTTAATATAATTAATGATATGTTTACTTATCATAATATCATGTTAACTATACATATAACCATATATATGTCATCATATAGTTTTTTACAAGTTTTAACGTTCGTGAATCACCGGTCAACTTGGGTGGTCAATTGTCTATATGAAACCTATTTCAATTAATCAAGTCTTAACAAGTTTGATTGCTTAACATGTTGGAAACATTTAATCATGTAAATATCAATCTCAATTAATATATATAAACATGGAAAAGTTCGGGTCACTACAACTACGCCTACTTAAATTTCGGGACGAAATTTCTTTTAAGGAGTAGGTAATGTAACATCCCGCCTTTTTCCTGTTACTTTCCGTTTAACTATTTTAAAGTCCGTTATATATTTATAACATCTTTCGTTAATACGCGTTTTAAATTATCTCGATTAGGTAATTCACGCACCCGATTCAAACTTGAGGGACTAAAATTGACACGGGGCAAACTAGTTGACTAGGTCAACTAGTCCACCCCAATCACCACCATTCAATCATCTCCATCTCTCTCTCTCTTTCTCTCTAGCAAGAACACACACACATTTACCAAATTCATTCAATCATCATCTAAATTCGATCTAGGAGGCTTACAACAAAATAAATTACATATTCGTGATCCTCTCTTCATCCTCTTCATTTTGGTACCAACTTCATCTCGTTTGGGTAACATTTCTAAGACTCTAGATTTCTCTAAATTCGTGTTTTTGACTTGAAATGGTGTTAGTTAGTGTGACGACCCGAAAATTTCCTTTCAAATTTAAACTTAAATATTATATGATTTTGACAAGATAAGCAAAGTCTGTAATATTGAGTTACAAAATTTTGAAAACTATTTACATGAATTCAATTGACCTTCGACTGCTCTCGACGATTCACGAACAATTAATTGTAAATAGATATGTGTGTGTGTGTGTGTATATATATATATATATATATATATATATATATATATATATATATATATATATATATATATATATATATACGTGAATAATAATTTGAAATATAATTTGATGTATTATATATAGTTGTCATTAAAAAAATTAATAATTTATAAATAGGATATTATAATAATTATTATTAAATGATTGTAATACTCGTTTGATATTTCGATTGATATTAAGCAAGTTAAATTCAAACTTATGTAATTTTAAAATAAACGGTGATACGAAAATGAGTTCTATAAATTTTAGGCTTATTAAAAATGTATTTAAGAACTATTTGTTAAGTTTTAACACTTTTTATATTTTACCCAGGAATGAGAGGGACAGTTGATGTAATTTTTATTTAATAAATTAAGGATCGAATTTTATACCATAATGACCAAAATAAATAAAACTATTTAATTTAAAATTTTGAGATTTTTTTTCGAAGACTTTTATCCGTCACTAATTATCAATGGGACACGATATATTATCCATATTAAAATCGTTTTAAGTAACAATCGAGTTAATAATGAAAATGTAAATTTAAATATGCAAGTTAATATGTATCATATGAATTATTTACTTATACTACATCATGATCAATAAATAAATAATAATTGATGAGATAAAATAGATATGTGGTATCTATATGACTTAGTGATCAAAATTAAATAAATACTAAAAATATTGAGATTTTAAATAGATGTGAAGTTACTAATTGAAAAGGGTCAAGCCCATGTTGTCAAGACGTAAGTTTTTTGGTTTCATATTATCGTGATTTCGTGATTTTCGCAATTGAACGCGTCATTATTATTTACTATCTATAGTCATTATATAAATATCCCATCTATTCTATCACCATAATATTATATTGTCAAAGATAAAACTTTAAAATAATCACAATAATAAAGCTAGAAGAAAAGGCCAATGAATCCAGCTATAATCCATAACCAACCTAATCACATCCCCTTTTTATTCAGGACCCATCTATAGTTAATACATGACTTTTTGCTCGGCATATTTGTGTACCTCTAATTCATCTTTTATACTATTTTTTTATATAAAGTGCATATATAAATATAAGGTATATGTACACCAACAACAAATATAGCCAACAATCTAATGAACTAAGAATCCATTCCATCAAAGAAATTAGAGAGAGTCCGGGAGACGACGAGATGCCTACGAGAACACCTAACCCTTACACGTTTGCCTTCGGTTCCATGCGAGTTCGTTTTGAAGGTTGTACGTTTGAGAAACAAAATGATCATTCATGAAGTTAATATTAATTATTTTGTTTTAAACCTCCAACACCTCCGGCCACCAACTCCGACGAACCACCATCTTAAACCCATGAAGAACCACCATTAACGCCACCCTTTACAACCACCATGGTGTCACCATCTCTTTTCTTTGTTTCTGTTTCTTGTTCGCCAACATCACCACCTCCTTTATATTTTTTTTCCAATCGATCACAACCATGAACAAACCATTACCTTATTATTTTCTTCTTCCATTGTGAGCTATCATGTTCATCCTCACCACCGAGAACCCAGAACCCACAATTACCTTACACCACCTTCAACAAAAAAAAAATTTCGGTTAGGTGTCACGTAAGCTGTGACGTGGTAGGTCACCTCCGAGTATTCATGGATTGACTCGATCGACTTCAAGTCTAAGGGTTAACCGGCTTCCTATTCAACTAGGGTAAGTCTACTTTTTGGAACATTTAAATTTTGTATCTTGAATAAAAGAGACTAGCTAGCCTAATAAAGTTGTCGAGCATAATACATTAATGAATAATTATAATGCAAATTGCAGAATATATTAATCATCAAATTAAATGTAGATCTTAATACCAAAAGGTATACATCTTAAATGTACGTAAAAAATTCATCATGTTTAGGTTTGAGTTTTGTCATACTATCATCGACTAATTTTAAACTTAAGAATGTTTCAAACGAGAGCGTTTAGAGACTAGAGTTGTCATTGAGATAAATAAAAGTGTTGTATGATAATGATCATTTAAAACTTAACATGTACGAATATAATGAAGGAAATGAAACCATGATTTTATGTAAATAATAAAAATGAAGGAGACGATGAATAGTTCTGGGTTTAGTTTTTGAAGAAGATGGAAACTGAAAATATGTTAAAAGAATTTAAAATCCTAAATGAATCAGAAAGTAAGCAATGGTTCAATGGTTAGGGTGTTATCAGGTTAATAAGAGGTCCTGAGTTCGAATCCAGGCCACTGCAATTTTTTTTTATAAATAACAAAATAAGCTGTTGGGTTTATTAATAAATTGAACTAGTCCATCTAGAGCGGGCTTCTTGATCAAGTGGGTTAATTAAAATGGTGATGGATCGAATTAGTATTGGGCCAATTAGATTTGAAGATGGACTTGATATTTAGGCCTGTTATAAATAGAATTGGATTAGGGATAAATAGATTTAAGGAAGTAATTAAATCAGAAAATCAAAATAGCTTACATGGTTAGGGGTGATTGTGGTTAAACTAGAGGTCGTGGGTTCGAACCCCGGTTGTGACATAATTTTTTTAGAAATAGAAGAAGAAAGGGAAAACAGGAAGAAAAGGGGGTTATATAAATATAAGAATCATATTAATTAGAAAATAAAATAGACAGAGCTTTGGTTAAGGATGTTATCGGGTTAGCGGGATGTCGCGGGTTCAAGCCTGGACTTGGGTATTTTTTTTTGGACTACTTCTTTGAGGTAGTTTACTTATTACTCATTATTATTATTATTATTATTATTATTATTATTATTATTATTATTATTATTATTATTATTATTATTATTATTATTATTATTATTATTATTATTATTATTATTATTATTATCATCATCATTTTTATGTAAGTAGTATTATTATTGAAACTAATTAATTTTTTTTATATATAAATTATCATTTTTATTATTAGAACTATCATTATTATTATTATTAGAATTATCATTATTTTTATTATCATTTTTATTATTTCTAACACTAATATTATTATTATTTTTATCATTATTATTATTAGTATTATTAATATATCAAATAAAGATTTTTTATATAAAAATATATTATTTACATAAAACATAACTATATTAATATGTTTGTAATAAATATTAATTATCTATTTAATGTATAAAAAAAATATAGTTAATTTAGTTATTAATGAAACGAACAAGTTACTAAAATAACAAATAATAATAATACCTAGATTTGTTCAATTACCATTATATGTGTTAATATATATATATATAATTGATATAGGTTCGTGAATCCGAGGCCAACCCTGCATTGTTCAATGTCGTCATATGTATTTTTACTACAAAATACAGTATTGTGAGTTTCATTTGCCTTTTTACCCTTTATATTTTTGGGCTGAGAATACATGCGCAACTTTTATAACTGTTTTAAAAAATAGACACAAGTAATCGAAATTACGTTCTATGGTTGAATGATCGAAACTGAATATGCCCCTTTTTATTAAGTCTGGTAATCTAAGAATTAGGGAACAGACACCCTAATTGACGCGAACTCTAAAGATAGATCTATCGGGCCCAACAAGCCCCATCCAAAGTACCGGATGCTTTAGTACTTCGAAATTTATATCATGTCCGAAGGAGGATCCCGGAATGATGGGGATATTCTTATATGCATATTGTGAATGTCGGTTACCAGGTGTTCAATCCATATGAATGATATTTTTGTCTCTATGCATGGGACGTATGATTATGATAAATGGAAGTATGAAATCTTGTGGTCTATTAAAATTATGAAATGATTCTTTATGATAAACTAATGAACTCACCAACCTTTTGGTTGACACTTTAAAGCATGTTTATTTTCAGGTACGAAAGAAATCTTCCGCTGTGCATTTGCTCATATTAGAGATATTACTTGGAGTCATTCATGACATATTTCAAAAGATGTTGCATTCGAGTCGTTGAGTTCATCAAGATTATTATTAAGTCAATTATATTTGGATATATTATGAAATGCTTTACATGCCTGTCAACTGTCGATGTAACAAAAGTTTGTCTTTTAAAAACGAATGCAATGTTTGTAAAATTTATCATATAGAGGTCAATTACCTCGTGATGTAATCAACTGTTGTGAATCGTTTGTAATCGATATGGACTTCGTCCGGATGGATTAGGACGGGTCTCTACAGTTGGTATCAGAGCGGTGGTCTTAGCGAACCAGGTCTTGCATTAGCGTACCTAACTGATAGTCGTTAGGATGCATTAGTGAGTCTGGACTTAGACCGTGTCTGCATGTCAAAAGTTTTGCTTATCATTTTTATCGAAAAACATCTGCTTATCATCCTTAGGAAATTACCTACTCATTATTTTTAGTCTAGACACATTTTACTGCATTGACTGCATGAATAGTGTATAGACAAAATTCATATCTTAGCGTATCTGACAATTCATATCTTAGTGTATCTGTTACTGTAGACCTTGCCTGATATCTCTCATAAATTTCTCCTTAATTTAAGGGATCCTGGTACTATATATATCTATGCAAATTATGCATTGAGAATACCATCTAACTATCAATTGATGCCACTAAACTCTTCATACCAAAAATCTTTCCTGAGATCGTTTAAGATGGTCTCTACGAATCGACCAAGTTCCTCTGACTCCGAAGACAGCGTGACAGGAGCACACCAACCAATCAACTACCGTGATTACTGGAGAAAATGGGGATGGGTTCGCGACATACTCACCCTATGGAGAAAGGAAGAAGGTACTCCATATCATGAATCAAATCTACCACCTAACCTTGGAGTACTTGACCCGCTCACCGGCGAACCCGTTCGCAATACCGTTTATACCCTATTTGCAAGAATTTTTCGTCTTGAAACTACCATTAATGAAACTAGAGAAGATATCCGACCTCTACCTCACATTGATAAACAACTCGGGTTAGTAGAAGAAGTTAGAGAACTCCGAGCTCGAGTATTAACTTTAGAGAGCACGGTATACAATTTGCAATCATCAACAGTATCACCAACACCAGTAACATCACCAGCCTTAGCACCAATGGCACCAGTACCACCAACAACCCAAGTTTCAACAATCCATGCCTCAACATCTCATTCTATACCTCGAGTATAATTATCGTTCCACAAATCATTCTACATCATTTATCTTCGTTCGACATGACGATTATGTAGACTCTAATGTTTTAGAGATTATGTATCATAGTTCTAATCGTAAATCTGATGAGTTTAATATCACATTGACTCATTAAATCCATAATTACATCTGAAGAAAATATATATGTTAATATATTTTCATAAAAATTGTGATTAAAAATTCTTTCGTACAAACTATTAATGGTAAAAATATTTTAACGGGTAGGTAATACCCGAGAAATATTTAAGATTTCACATTAATTTTAATAAGTTACATTGTACAGTCTTCGAATCTGATTCAACGGTCGATTACCATCCTACCTACATCTATCGATATACGAATCCGTTCACCACAGAATAACCATTTTCATTCAAATTCAATTTCATATTTGGATTTTTACTTACCAGAATCTAACAAGTGGCATAATGAAGAAATAATGGACACAATAAAAATTGATTAGAAACAGACTAATTAACAATATGGAATTTTGTTAAGAAACCATGCTAATTGTTCCAGCTAACTGTTCCTAGCTAACTGATTACATTCTATTTATCGCATTTTATTTATTGCAATTTAATTATCGCAATTTACATTCCCTCAATTTTATTTATTGTCATCTAATTTCTGTTATTTACTTTACGCACTTTAGTTATCGTTATTTAATTCCTGTTATTTATTTTACGCACTTTAAATATCGGGACACGTATACAAGGTTTTGACATATCATATCGATGCATCTATATATATTATTTGGAATCACCATAGACACTCTATATGCAGTAATGATCGAGTTCTCTATACAGGGTTGAGGTTGATTCTATAATAATATATATACTTTGAGTTGTGATCGAGTCTGAGACATGTACATGGGTCCCGATACGTATTAATTAATTCGGATATTATATATTAAGCTATATATGTATTATCGGACTGTTAATTGTGGACTATCAAATATGGACTGTCGACATTGGATAATTAAAATGAATTAAAATATTGATTATAACATATGAAACTAAACATATCTTCAAGTTTGCCACTTGATCTCATCTTAACCCTCATCTGTATCTTGACGATTACAATCTGCATTCAAACCTTTTATGATTCTTTAAAACACCTCAATCGATAGGATGAATCAACCGCACTTCATCTACGGAAGGAAAGGTTTATGCATATAGTTATGCACCTGAGAAACTCTCGGCAACTGAGTAAAAGTTTAACACGTAGCCGCATCAGATCCTTTGGCATTTATTAGCAAAAATAACTTTGCGATCCCTTTTCAAAGTAGCCAATTTTGTCACAGCTCCAGCAAGTCAACTTCGACTTTTCATTCGAAGTAGCCTTACTATAATCCTGATATATACAATTACCCTTTTTACAACGGATAATTCTTTTATATTCCACCATATTACCAGAAGACGTACCAGCAGCCTCGTTGTTTTTTTTGGCTTAAATCTCTCTGACAAATCATTATATTTATTCATTGAAACCCTATCATATACTCATCCGCATCTTGTAACGAGAACTGCCATACCAATTACCGAAAATCAGCAAATTTGTATTTTGAGTCTCGCAACGTTTCCACATCAACAGTTATATGTATCCATATAACATTTATCTCTTAGAACTATGATCTTCCATTCTGAAATTCAGAAAAGCACCCAGTCTGTGAATTAATGCTCTAAATTTTGAAAAGTTGAATGAAGCAACAAAAACTATGGATGATTTTAACAGTCAAAAGTTTGATAAAAAAAAAATACGTTGGAAAAGCTCAAAAGGAAGTTTGGTACTGGAAAACGAATTGAGCAAACCATGAAGGAGACTCTGAGCAAATCACAAGGACTAAACTTGTACATAAAGAACCCTGATGATTCTGTTTCTGATGAAGTCTTTAGTGAATATCTTGCTCCTTATTTATTCTAAATCCTTGCGAAAGGATTTTCTTCATCAACATTCGATCTCAGAAATTCTGAAAATATCATCATAAATATCTTTGATATTTCCGAGAATATTTTCATAACAATTCTTATCTGAAATCATTAATCTCTTCGTGCTATCAGTGTTACATCATATAGAAACTGTTAGTTTCTATATTCTGTAAACTTTCGAGCTTGAAATATGAATGTTATTGAAGTAATGTTGGGAACTGATGCATGAGTTAGTATAATATAATGACACTTGATCAACGTGATTATATTACTGTAAGTCATGCTGAGTTTCTAATGGAACGTGATGATTCACAGATCATAACGTCATCATGTGCCATGTTACACGACTCTTACATTCTACCCAATCTCCAAGTATATCAAGAACATATATTCTTAATAGTTCTATCTTTTCAGATATTCTAGTAATTTGAAAAATCAAGATCGTGCCATTACGATTTCCTTCTACAACATTAACTATGTTCATTTCAAAATCCATATCTATGAATTCCGGACCATTATTCGCTTGACTTGAAGTCGGGAAGAGGAGACGAAAGTATGGAACTCTTGAATATAAAGAAAATATAAAGCTCGACAACAACACATAAATTACAAACCGTACATATCAATACGTATTGCCACGTAAAGGCACGGGAAAATTAAAAACACTATAACCCCAAGATAATAGTAGAAGTAAATATAATCCTCCGGTGGTAGATGAAAGAGAAGAATGACAGATATGAAAGTTAAGAGTATATCAAGGATCAGAATTGGATGGAGCATATTAATGAATGCTTTAAAAATATGAATCAGGGGAGAAAGAATGGAAGGTGTGAGCTGTGAAAATAAGGAAACGAAGGGAGTGGATTTATAGTAAAATATCCGACAGAGCAATCGAAACAGATTATTGCATTTAATCAAAGAAGATCTAATTTCCTATATCGCCGAAGAACCAAATCTTATTACGAAGATTTTATTTAAATCCCATGAATTCCGGAAATCAATCATAACTACGTCATCAGTTCCCTCTCTTGCGATAGCTTCGATTATACTCTTCGCGTAATCAATTTTTTTTTACCTATATTACTCACTGATGATAAAACTCTAATTTCTAGCTCGGATACGTCATGAAAACATACTTATTGTCAGCCATAACCATTCCACTCAAATTTCGGGACGAAATTTCTTTAACGGGTAGGTACTGTGACGACCCGAAAATTTCCTTTCAAATTTAAACTTAAATATTATATGATTTTGACAAGATAAGCAAAGTCTGTAATATTGAGTTACAAAATTTTGAAAACTATTTACATGAATTCAATTGACCTTCGACTGCTCTCGACGATTCACGAACAATTAATTGTAAATAGATATGTGTGTGTGTGTATATATATATATATATATATATATATATATATATGAATAATAATTTGAAATATAATTTGATGTATTATATATAGTTGTCATTAAAAAAATTAATAATTTATAAATAGGATATTATAATAATTATTATTAAATGATTGTAATACTCGTTTGATATTTCGATTGATATTAAGCAAGTTAAATTCAAACTTATGTAATTTTAAAATAAACGGTGATACGAAAATGAGTTCTATAAATTTTAGGCTTATTAAAAATGTATTTAAGAACTATTTGTTAAGTTTTAACACTTTTTATATTTTACCCAGGAATGAGAGGGACAGTTGATGTAATTTTTATTTAATAAATTAAGGATCGAATTTTATACCATAATGACCAAAATAAATAAAACTATTTAATTTAAAATTTTGAGATTTTTTTTCGAAGACTTTTATCCGTCACTAATTATCAATGGGACACGATATATTATCCATATTAAAATCGTTTTAAGTAACAATCGAGTTAATAATGAAAATGTAAATTTAAATATGCAAGTTAATATGTATCATATGAATTATTTACTTATACTACATCATGATCAATAAATAAATAATAATTGATGAGATAAAATAGATATGTGGTATCTATATGACTTAGTGATCAAAATTAAATAAATACTAAAAATATTGAGATTTTAAATAGATGTGAAGTTACTAATTGAAAAGGGTCAAGCCCATGTTGTCAAGACGTAAGTTTTTTGGTTTCATATTATCGTGATTTCGTGATTTTCGCAATTGAACGCGTCATTATTATTTACTATCTATAGTCATTATATAAATATCCCATCTATTCTATCACCATAATATTATATTGTCAAAGATAAAACTTTAAAATAATCACAATAATAAAGCTAGAAGAAAAGGCCAATGAATCCAGCTATAATCCATAACCAACCTAATCACATCCCCTTTTTATTCAGGACCCATCTATAGTTAATACATGACTTTTTGCTCGGCATATTTGTGTACCTCTAATTCATCTTTTATACTATTTTTTTATATAAAGTGCATATATAAATATAAGGTATATGTACACCAACAACAAATATAGCCAACAATCTAATGAACTAAGAATCCATTCCATCAAAGAAATTAGAGAGAGTCCGGGAGACGACGAGATGCCTACGAGAACACCTAACCCTTACACGTTTGCCTTCGGTTCCATGCGAGTTCGTTTTGAAGGTTGTACGTTTGAGAAACAAAATGATCATTCATGAAGTTAATATTAATTATTTTGTTTTAAACCTCCAACACCTCCGGCCACCAACTCCGACGAACCACCATCTTAAACCCATGAAGAACCACCGTTAACGCCACCCTTTACAACCACCATGGTGTCACCATCTCTTTTCTTTGTTTCTGTTTCTTGTTCGCCAACATCACCACCTCCTTTATATTTTTTTTCCAATCGATCACAACCATGAACAAACCATTACCTTATTATTTTCTTCTTCCATTGTGAGCTATCATGTTCATCCTCACCACCGAGAACCCAGAACCCACAATTACCTTACACCACCTTCAACAAAAAAAAAAGTTTCGGTTAGGTGTCACGTAAGCTGTGACGTGGTAGGTCACCTCCGAGTATTCATGGATTGACTCGGTCGACTTCAAGTCTAAGGGTTAACCGGCTTCCTATTCAACTAGGGTAAGTCTACTTTTTGGAACATTTAAATTTTGTATCTTGAATAAAAGAGACTAGCTAGCCTAATAAAGTTGTCGAGCATAATACATTAATGAATAATTATAATGCAAATTGCAGAATATATTAATCATCAAATTAAATGTAGATCTTAATACCAAAAGGTATACATCTTAAATGTACGTAAAAAATTCATCATGTTTAGGTTTGAGTTTTGTCATACTATCATCGACTAATTTTAAACTTAAGAATGTTTCAAACGAGAGCGTTTAGAGACTAGAGTTGTCATTGAGATAAATAAAAGTGTTGTATGATAATGATCATTTAAAACTTAACATGTACGAATATAATGAAGGAAATGAAACCATGATTTTATGTAAATAATAAAAATGAAGGAGACGATGAATAGTTCTGGGTTTAGTTTTTGAAGAAGATGGAAACTGAAAATATGTTAAAAGAATTTAAAATCCTAAATGAATCAGAAAGTAAGCAATGGTTCAATGGTTAGGGTGTTATCAGGTTAATAAGAGGTCCTGAGTTCGAATCCAGGCCACTGCAATTTTTTTTATAAATAACAAAATAAGCTGTTGGGTTTATTAATAAATTGAACTAGTCCATCTAGAGCGGGCTTCTTGATCAAGTGGGTTAATTAAAATGGTGATGGATCGAATTAGTATTGGGCCAATTAGATTTGAAGATGGACTTGATATTTAGGCCTGTTATAAATAGAATTGGATTAGGGATAAATAGATTTAAGGAAGTAATTAAATCAGAAAATCAAAATAGCTTACATGGTTAGGGGTGATTGTGGTTAAACGAGAGGTCGTGGGTTCGAACCCCGGTTGTGACATAATTTTTTTAGAAATAGAAGAAGAAAGGGAAAACAGGAAGAAAAGGGGGTTATATAAATATAAGAATCATATTAATTAGAAAATAAAACAGACAGAGCTTTGGTTAAGGATGTTATCGGGTTAGCGGGATGTCGCGGGTTCAAGCCTGGACTTGGGTATTTTTTTTTGGACTACTTCTTTGAGGTAGTTTACTTATTACTCATTATTATTATTATTATTATTATTATTATTATTATTATTATTATTATTATTATTATTATTATTATTATTATTATTATTATTATTATTATTATTATTATCATCATCATTTTTATGTAAGTAGTATTATTATTGAAACTAATTAATTTTTTTTATATATAAATTATCATTTTTATTATTAGAACTATCATTATTATTATTATTAGAATTATCATTATTTTTATTATCATTTTTATTATTTCTAACACTAATATTATTATTATTTTTATCATTATTATTATTAGTATTATTAATATATCAAATAAAGATTTTTTATATAAAAATATATTATTTACATAAAACATAACTATATTAATATGTTTGTAATAAATATTAATTATCTATTTAATGTATAAAAAAAAATATAGTTAATTTAGTTATTAATGAAACGAACAAGTTACTAAAATAACAAATAATAATAATACCTAGATTTGTTCAATTACCATTATATGTGTTAATATATATATATATAATTGATATAGGTTCGTGAATCCGAAGCCAACCCTGCATTGTTCAATGTCGTCATATGTATTTTTACTACAAAATACAGTATTGTGAGTTTCATTTGCCTTTTTACCCTTTATATTTTTGGGCTGAGAATACATGCGCAACTTTTATAACTGTTTTAAAAAATAGACACAAGTAATCGAAATTACGTTCTATGGTTGAATGATCGAAACTGAATATGCCCCTTTTTATTAAGTCTGGTAATCTAAGAATTAGGGAACAGACACCCTAATTGACGCGAACTCTAAAGATAGATCTATCGGGCCCAACAAGCCCCATCCAAAGTACCGGATGCTTTAGTACTTCGAAATTTATATCATGTCCGAAGGAGGATCCCGGAATGATGGGGATATTCTTATATGCATATTGTGAATGTCGGTTACCAGGTGTTCAATCCATATGAATGATATTTTTGTCTCTATGCATGGGACGTATGATTATGAGAAATGGAAGTATGAAATCTTGTGGTCTATTAAAATTATGAAATGATTCTTTATGATAAACTAATGAACTCACCAACCTTTTGGTTGACACTTTAAAGCATGTTTATTTTCAGGTACGAAAGAAATCTTCCGCTGTGCATTTGCTCATATTAGAGATATTACTTGGAGTCATTCATGACATATTTCAAAAGATGTTGCATTCGAGTCGTTGAGTTCATCAAGATTATTATTAAGTCAATTATATTTGGATATATTATGAAATGCTTTACATGCCTGTCAACTGTCGATGTAACGAAAGTTTGTCTTTTAAAAACGAATGCAATGTTTGTAAAATTTATCATATAGAGGTCAATTACCTCGTGATGTAATCAACTGTTGTGAATCGTTTGTAATCGATATGGACTTCGTCCGGATGGATTAGGACGGGTCTCTACAGTTAGTGTCTATGGCTCATTGTGATGTCGTGTATGTAATTTGTATGCTCGATCTTGTTATTTGGTGTAACTAGCATGAACACTTGAAATGGGTTAGTTTAATCTTTGATTTTGATTGATTAAATGTTGTTAGATGTTAAACCCATTGTGTTAAAAGTGTTACTAGCATGGTTAGTTTCGTTTTGGTATGTTGGATGATATGAAAACCTTGCGTTAACATGATTATTGATTTTGTGATTCTTAATTAGGGTTTGATGAACCTTAAAATGAACTTTTGATGCATTGAATGCTTGTTAATATTGTTAGTAAGTGTTTAGTTGCAATGTACGTTTAATTACCTTCGAAACGGCATATCGTATGTGTAGATTGGACTACCGAATCATGAAATGAATTTGTGAACTTGAAACTTGGAAAACGAACTCTAAATGATCACTTGACGAGAATTTGGTTATTGTAAATGATAAACTCGATTGATGATATGTGGTTAGTTGTATCCTTTGTCAAAATACCTTTCCGATGATATAAGATACATGTTTTCGTTGTTTGCGGATCATAAAATGTGTTAGTTTGGTTTTTGGTTCGTGTACTTAGAAGTTTTCTGCATCAGACTGGAATACCAATCTGGACCCAGATTTCAAAGCTGGACGCCGTCCAGATATTTGGACGCCATCCTAGCCTTCAAAGCTGGACGCCGTCCAGACAATCTGGACGCCGTCCAGATACACTGGCAGACTTCTGTCTTCGTTGGTCATTTTACGAAAAATGTTTGCTATGCTATGGACCTCCGATTCACATGTAACTTGTTCTAACATGCTCATATATGATTAAAAACCTCAGAAAAATAGTTCGGGACCCGACCCGAACGTGTTGACTTTTTTGTTGACTTTGACCCGACCAAGTTGACTTTTAATCAAACTTAACCAAATGT
The DNA here is from genome assembly GCF_046630445.1 of Rutidosis leptorrhynchoides. NCBI lineage: Eukaryota > Viridiplantae > Streptophyta > Magnoliopsida > Asterales > Asteraceae > Rutidosis > Rutidosis leptorrhynchoides. Next base: position 100,239,247 of record NC_092343.1, read on the forward strand.
TTGTGCAAATCGTTCTAACATGCTTTTATACTCGTATCTTGCATGAAACATGACAATTTGACTCACATGTTGTAGTATTCGAGTCGTAACGAGCCATAGGACTAATTGAACATCTTTGACCTATCGTGTTTACCGTTATTGATACAACCTATTGTTTAGGTCAAGACTAGCATTGTTCTTTGCACACGTTTACTTTTTGAAGTACTTTACTACTCGTGCACTCAAGGTGAGATCATAGTCCCACTTTTACTCTTTTGAAACTTACATTTGGGATGAGAAAACATAAACGTTCATTTTTAACTAAGTGAACACAAGTACAGGAAAACAAACATTCTACATACGAGTTTAGAACAAAAATCCTCAATTCGATTATCATTAGTTACACTTGCCGGGTGTAAGCGAGAACTTATGTTATATGGCCATATGGGTTTGACAAACCCTCATTCAAACGGTTCGCTACCGTTTACGAATGAAATATATTTTCGAGAAACAGTGTATGTTCTAGCACTAAGGTGATGGGGTTCTATGGAAGGAATGTTAAGCATTGATAATTGGGTGCTCGTGATAACAAATTTTTGGAATGGTTAACTATTATTGAAATGTTATAAATCTTGTGGTTCATTTGTACTTACTTACTTAAACCTATGATTTCACCAACGTTTTCGTTGACAGATTTCTATGTTTTTCTCAGGTCCTTGAATGATACATGATACATGCTTCCGCTCATTATTTTGATACTTGCATTGGATGTCGAGTATATATGCATACATGGAGCGTCTTTTGGCTACTTTTAAATTGTGTCGCATAAGTTTCATTTGTACTTATAACTTTGTAACGTAACTTGTGGTGGAACTATTCTTGTAAACTTTGAACAATCTTTACATTTGAAATGAATGCGACATATCTTTTGGTCAAACGTTGTTTTAAAGACTTATGACCACGTAACGGGACCTAAGTAGAAGGCGCCGTCAATGACGATTTTGTCGGGTCGCTACAGATGGTATCAGAGCGTTGGTTGCAGGGATTTAGAGTTCATTGGTGTCAACCTCGAGTCATAGGGTACATTGGTGAGTCTAGACTACAACCGGCATATAGACTTGAAGTAGGAATTACTTGACTACTTGTGCATTTATACTCGAACGCTTCTACTCATATCTACTCTTAGTTCATCTTAATCTCACGTTGTTAAATTTGATTGACACGCCACCTTGACTATATGAAATGATGTCGAATGCACATATGAATCAGGGTAATATAATTTCCGGGATTATATTACGGTGACTCATATGAATGTTCCGACATTGTGGCATAAAGAATTTAAGGCGAGTCAAGGAAAATTTTCTCTCTATCTTTATTTCCATATCACGGTTAGTATTATTTAGAATACTAACCAACGGTATTCTTTTGTTTTGAAGGAACAATGCCTCCTCGCCGTGCGCCACGCCGTGAAACTCCCGAACAAGCTCTACAACGCATGATAGCCACCGCCGTAGATGCGGCCATGGCCGGTCACTCATCCAACAACAATAATAATAACAACCACAACAACAACAACAACAACAACAATGGAGCCGGTAACTCAAACGAGGGATGCTCCTATAAAGCTTTCATGGGGTGCAAACCTCACACTTTCGATGGAACCGGAGGACCGGTTGCTCTCACTCGATGGTTTGAGCAAACGGAAGCCGTTTTTAGCATAAGCGGTTGTCGGGACCAAGACAAGGTCAAGTACTCCACTCACACTTTCTCCGGCGTCACTCTCACTTGGTGGAACACCTATGTACAATCGGTGGGTACCGATGAAGCCCACGCTCTCTCTTGGTCCGATTTGAAAGGAAAGATGATCACCGAATACTTTCCGCGCGAGGAAACCTGAAAGCTCGAACAAGAGCTAAGAACTCTAAAAGCGGTGGGAAACGATCTCAAGGCCTATAATCAACGATTTTCTGAACTAGCCTTGATGTGCCCAAACCTTGTGAACCCTGAGTCTTTAAGGGTTGAACTTTACATGGATGGTCTTCCAAAGAGCATCAAACACGGAGTAATGTCATCCAAACCCCCTAATCGTCAAGAAACTTTGAACATGGCCCGCAAATTGATAGAGACGGTGGACGAAATCGTAGTACCGGCACCTAAAGCCGAGGACAAGTCGGGTAACAACAAAAGAAAATGGGAAGCTCCCCAATCAAGCAACAACAACTTTGCCAAGAAATCTTTCACCTCCGACGGCAAGAAGGGTTATGCCGGAAATCTACCTCTTTGCAACAAATGCAACAAACATCACTTTGGCGAATGTAGTAAGCTAATTTGCCATCGGTGCCAAGGAATTGGTCATAAGGCCAACGATTGTAAAAGTGCCACTCCCGTCGCTCGAAAGTGGCCCAATGCACCAAAGACGGGCACTTGTTACGAATGTGGCCAAACGGGTCATTATAGAAATGCATGCCCAAAGAAGAAAGATAACCCCAACACGCACGACCGAGCTTTCAACATCAACATCGAGGAAGCCCGGGATGACACTGAACTAGTCACGGGTACGTTTCTTCTCAACAATTCTTATGTCTCTTGCTTATTCAATTCGGGTGCCGATAAATGCTTTGTATCCAAGACTTTGACTCATTCTTTTAGCACTCCACCTCTTCCATTAGATACCACTTATACCATTGAAGTGGCTAACGGGAAACTATTAAGTGCCGACACATATTACCGGGGGTGTACGTTAAAAATTTTGGGTACGGAATTTGAAATTGACTTGATACCCATGGAACTAGGAAGCTTTGATGTAATAATCGGTATGAATTGGTTAGTCAAAACGAAATCTCACATCCTTTGTGATCTTAACGCAATCCGAATTCCTATCGAGAATGGTGAACCTTTGATTGTTTATGGCGATAAGAGTTGCACCAGACTCAACCTCGTTTCATGCCTTAAAGTTAGAAAACTACTCCGTAAGGGTTGTTTTGCGATCCTTGCCCACGTTAAGAAAGTCGAGTTCGATGAGAAGCATATCGATGGTGTGCCAATTGTTAGTGACTTTTCCGATGTATTTCCCGACGAATTGCCGGGTCTTCCACCTCATCGACCGGTAGAATTCCAAATCGATCTTATTCCGGGAGCCGCACCCGTAGCACGTGCACCGTATAGACTTGCTCCATCCGAAATACAAGAATTGCAAAGTCAAATCCAAGAACTACTTGACCGTGGTTTTATCCAACCTAGCCATTCACCATGGGGCGCTCCGATTTTGTTTGTTAAAAAGAAAGACGGATCCCTACGAATGTGCATTGATTATCGTGAACTAAATAAATTGACGGTTAAAAACCGATATCCTCTTCCTCGCATCGATGACCTCTTTGATCAACTACAAGGGTCTTGTGTATATTCGAAAATCGATCTCAGCTCGGGTTATTATCAATTAAGGGTTAAGGGGGAAGATGTCTCCAAAACCGCTTTCCGGACTCGTTATGGTAGTTATGAATTCCTTGTCATGCCATTTGGTCTCACTAACGCACCGGCGGTGTTCATGGATCTTATGAACCGTATGTGCAAACCGTATCTCGATAAATTCGTTATTGTGTTCATCGATGACATATTGATCTATTCTAAAAATGAAGAAGAGCACGAACAACATCTCCGACTTGTGCTTGAACTCTTGAGACAAGAACGACTTTATGCCAAATTCTCCAAGTGTGAATTTTGGTTGAAGGAAGTTCAATTTCTTGGTCATGTTGTAAGTGATCAAGGTATTAAAGTCGATCCCACGAAAATCGAAGCCATTAGTAAATGGGAGACTCCTACTACTCCTACTCACATTCGTCAATTCTTGGGTCTCGCCGGGTACTATCATAGATTCATCGAAAACTTCTCTTTGGTTGCACGTCCTCTAACCGCATTAACTCACAAGGGAAAGAAATTCATTTGGGCGACCGAGCAAGAATCCGCGTTTCAAATCATGAAGACAAAGCTAACCACCGCTCCTATCTTGTCACTTCCCGAAGGCAATGATGATTTTGTTGTATATTGCGATGCCTCGAAACATGGTTTTGGGTGTGTATTGATGCAACGGAAGAAAGTGATTGCTTATGCCTCTCGACAACTAAAAATTCATGAACGGAATTACACGACTCATGATCTCGAACTCGGAGCCGTTGTCTTTGCACTTAAAATGTGGAGACACTATCTTTATGGAACCAAGAGTACTATCTTCACCGATCACAAAAGCCTTCAACACATCTTCGATCAAAAGCAACTAAACATGAGACAACGACGATGGATTGAAACTTTGAACGATTACGATTGCGAGCTTCGTTACCATCCCGGGAAGGCAAACGTAGTAGCCGATGCCTTAAGTCGAAAACAAAGAGCGGTGCCTCTTCGTGTCCGAGCTTTAAACATCACCAATCACACCAACCTCAATAGTCAAATTCGTGTAGCCCAAGACGAAGCTCTCAAGGATGAAAACATCTCTCTCGAACACTTGAACGTCCTCACCTCTCGATTCGAAGTTAAAGAAACCGGACTCCGATATTTCGCCGGAAGAATTTGGGTACCTAGTTATGGGGACTTGCGAAGCCTTATTTTGGATGAAGCTCATAAGTCAAGATATTCGATTCACCCCGGTGCCAATAAGATGTACCACGACCTCAAAGAACAATATTGGTGGCCGAACATTAAAAGGGACGTCGCTACTTATGTTGGAAAGTGCCTAACTTGCTCCAAAGTCAAAGCCGAACATCAAAGACCGTCCGGACTACTTCAACAACCCGAAATCCCGCAATGGAAATGGGAAAGGATAACGATGGATTTTATCACCAAACTACCAAAGACGGTTGGCGGTTATGATACTATTTGGGTCATTGTTGACCGACTCACCAAATCCGCGCACTTCCTAGCCATGAAGGAAACCGACAACATGGAGAAACTCTCACAACTCTACATCAAAGAAATCGTAGCCCGACACGGTGTACCCTTATTGATTATCTCCGACCGAGATGGCCATTTTGTTTCTAGATTTTGGCGTACTTTGCAAGAAGCATTGGGAACGCGTTTAGACATGAGCACCGCATATCATCCACAAACCGACGGACAAAGCGAACGCACAATTCAAACCTTGGAAGACATGCTACGAGCTTGCGTTGTCGACTTTGGAAAAGCTTGGGATAAGCACTTGCCTCTCGCCGAATTCTCCTACAACAATAGTTATCACGCGAGTATTAACGCCGTACCATTCGAAGCATTATATGGCCGAAAATGTCGTTCTCCTCTTTGTTGGGCCGAAGTAGGCGATAAACAAATCACCGGTCCCGAACTTATTCATGAAACAACCGAGAAGATCGTTCAAATCCGAGATAGGCTTAGGACGGCCCGTAGTCGTCAAAAGAGCTATACCGACACTAGACGCAACGACCTCGAATTCCAAGTCGGTGATCGCGTAATGTTAAAAGTCGCACCTTGGAAAGGTGTAATTCGTTTCGGGAAACGCGGGAAGCTAAATCCGCGGTATATTGGTCCTTTCGAAATCTTGGAGCATGTTGGAACCGTTGCTTATCGTTTAGATCTTCCGCCTCAACTGAGTTCCGTTCATCCTACTTTCCATGTATCTAACTTGAAAAAGTGTTTAGCCGAACCCGAACTCGTCATCCCTCTCGAGGAGATTACTATCGATGACAAACTTCATTTTGTGGAGGAACCGGTTGAAATTGTGGACACCTCCGTCAAAACGTTAAAACAAAGCCGAATTCCAATTGTCAAGGTCCGTTGGAATGCCAAAAGGGGACCCGAGTTTACTTGGGAAAGACAAGATCAAATGCAAAGGAAGTATCCTCATCTATTCGTGAATTCGGAAACGCAAGATCTCGAGGAAGAAACAACGACTACTACGCCTACATAAATTTCGGGACGAAATTTCTTTTAAGGAGTAGGTAATGTAACATCCCGCCTTTTTCCAGTTACTTTCCGTTTAACTATTTTAAAGTCCGTTATATATTTATAACATCTTTCGTTAATACGCGTTTTAAATTATCTCGATTAGGTAATTCACGCACCCGATTCAAACTTGAGGGACTAAAATTGACACGGGGCAAACTAGTTGACTAGGTCAACTAGTCCACCCCAATCATCTCCATCTCTCTCTCTTTCTCTCTAGCAAGAACACACACACATTTACCAAATTCATTCAATCATCATCTAAATTCGATCTAGGAGGCTTACAACAAAATAAATTACATATTCGTGATCCTCTCTTCATCCTCTTCATTTTGGTACCAACTTCATCTCATTTGGGTAACATTTCTAAAACTCTAGATTTCTCTAAATTCGTGTTTTTGACTTGAAATGGTGTTAGTTAGTGTCTATGGCTCATTGTGATGTCGTGTATGTAATTTGTATGCTCGATCTTGTTATTTGGTGTAACTAGCATGAACACTTGAAATGGGTTAGTTTAATCTTTGATTTTGATTGATTAAATGTTGTTAGATGTTAAACCCATTGTGTTAAAAGTGTTACTAGCATGGTTAGTTTCGTTTTGGTATGTTGGATGATATGAAAACCTTGCGTTAACATGATTATTGATTTTGTGATTCTTAATTAGGGTTTGATGAACCTTAAAATGAACTTTTGATTCATTGAATGCTTGTTAATGTTGTTAGTAAGTGTTTAGTTGCAATGTACGTTTAATTACCTTCGAAACGGCATATCGTATGTGTAGATTGGACTACCGAATCATGAAATGAATTTGTGAACTTGAAACTTGGAAAACGAACTCTAAATGATCACTTGACGAGAATTCGGTTATTGTAAATGATAAACTCGATTGATGATATGTGGTTAGTTGTATCCTTTGTCAAAATACCTTTCCGATGATATAAGATACATGTTTTCGTTGTTTGCGGATCATAAAATGTGTTAGTTTGGTTTTGGTTCGTGTACTTAGAAGTTTTCTGCATCAGACTGGAATACTAATCTGGACGCCGTCCAGACCCTTGGACGCCGTCCTAGATTTCAAAGCTGGACGCCGTCCAGATATTTGGACGCCGTCCCAGCCTTCAAAGCTGGACGCCGTCCAGATACACTAGCAGACTTCTGTCTTCGTTGGTCATTTTACGAAAAATGTTTGCTATGCTATGGACCTCCGATTCACATGTAACTTGTTCTAACATGCTCATATATGATTAAAAACCTCAGAAAAATAGTTCGGGACCCGACCCGAACGTGTTGACTTTTTCGTTGACTTTGACCCGACCAAGTTGACTTTTAATCAAACTTAACCAAATGTTTGTGCAAATCGTTCTAACATGCTTTTATACTCGTATCTTGCATGAAACATGACAATTTGACTCACATGTTGTAGTATTCGAGTCGTAACGAGCCATAGGACTAATTGAACATCTTTGACCTATCGTGTTTACCGTTATTGATACAACCGATTGTTTAGGTCAAGACTAGCATTGTTCTTTGCACACGTTTACTTGTTGAAGTACTTTATTACTCGTGCACTCAAGGTGAGATCATAGTCCCACTTTTACTCTTTTGAAACTTACATTTGGGATGAGAAAACATAAACGTTCCTTTTTAACTAAGTGAACACAAGTACAGGAAAACAAACATTCTACATACGAGTTTAGAACAAAAATCCTCAATTCGATTATCATTAGTTACACTTGCCGGGTGTAAGCGAGAACTTATGTTATATGGCCATATGGGTTTGACAAACCCTCATTCAAACGGTTCGCTACCGTTTACGAATGAAATATATTTTCGAGAAACAGTGTATGTTCTAGCACTAAGGTGATGGGGTTCTATGGAAGGAATGTTAAGCATTGATAATTGGGTGCTCGTGATAACAAATTTTTGGAATGGTTAACTATTATTGAAATGTTATAAATCTTGTGGTTCATTTGTACTTACTTACTTAAACCTATGATTTCACCAACGTTTTCGTTGACAGATTTCTATGTTTTTCTCAGGTCCTTGAACGATACATGATACATGCTTCCGCTCATTATTTTGATACTTGCATTGGATGTCGAGTATATATGCATACATGGAGCGTCTTTTGGCTACTTTTAAATTGTGTCGCATAAGTTTCATTTGTACTTATAACTTTGTAACGTAACTTGTGGTGGAACTATTCTTGTAAACTTTGAACAATCTTTACATTTGAAATGAATGCGACATATCTTTTGGTCAAACGTTGTTTTAAAGACTTATGACCACGTAACGGGACCTAAGTAGACGGCGCCGTCAATGACGATTTTGTCGGGTCGCTACATTAGGCGCAGTTGTTTTTGCATTAAAGACTTGGAGGCACTACTTATATGGGGTCAAAAGTATTATATATACCGACCACAAAAGTCTTCAACACATATTTAATCAGAAACAACTGAATATGAGGCAGCGTAGGTGGATTTAATTATTGAATGATTACGACTTTGAGATTCGTTACCACCCGGGAAAGGCAAATGTGGTAGCCGATGCCTTGAGCAGGAAGGACAGAGAACCCATTCGAGTAAAATCTATGAATATAATGATTCATAATAACCTTACTACTCAAATAAAGGAGGCGCAACAAGGAGTTTTAAAAGAGGAAAATTTAAAGGATGAAATACCCAAAGGATCGGAGAAGCATCTTAATATTCGGGAAGACGGAACCCGGTATAGGGCTGAAAGGATTTGGGTACCAAAATTTGGAGATATGAGAGAAATGGTACTTAGAGAAGCTCATAAAACCAGATACTCAATACATCCTGGAACGGGGAAGATGTACAAGGATCTTAAGAAACATTTTTGGTGGCCAGGTATGAAAGCCGATATTGCTAAATATGTAGGAGAATGTTTGACGTGTTCTAAGGTCAAAGCTGAACATCAGAAACCATCAGGTCTACTACAACAACCTGAAATCCCGGAATGGAAATGGGAAAACATTATCATGGATTTCATTACTAAATTGCCAAGGACTGCAAGTGGTTTTGATACTATTTGGGTAATAGTTGATCGTCTCACCAAATCAGCACACTTCCTGCCAATAAGAGAAGATGACAAGATGGAGAAGTTAGCACGACTGTATTTGAAGGAAGTCGTCTCCAGACATGGAATACCAATCTCTATTATCTCTGATAGGGATGGCAGATTTATTTCAAGATTCTGGCAGACATTACAGCAAGCATTAGGAACTCGTCTAGACATGAGTACTGCCTATCATCCACAAACTGATGGGCAGAGCGAAAGGACGATACAAACTCTTGAAGACATGCTACGAGCATGTGTTATTGATTTCGGAAACAGTTGGGATCGACATCTACCGTTAGCAGAATTTTCCTACAACAACAGCTACCATTCAAGCATTGAGATGGCGCCGTTTGAAGCACTTTATGGTAGAAAGTGCAGGTCTCCGATTTGTTGGAGTGAAGTGGGGGATAGACAGATTACGGGTCCGGAGATTATACAAGAAACTACCGAGAAGATCATCCAAATTCAACAACGGTTGAAAACCTCCCAAAGTCGACAAAAGAGCTACGCTGACATTAAAAGAAAAGATATAGAATTTGAAATTGGAGAGATGGTCATGCTTAAAGTTGCACCTTGGAAAGGCGTTGTTCGATTTGGTAAACGAGGGAAATTAAATCCAAGGTATATTGGACCATTCAAGATTATTGATCGTGTCGGACCAGTAGCTTACCGACTTGAGTTACCTCAACAACTCGCGGCTGTACATAACACTTTCCACGTCTCGAATTTGAAGAAATGTTTTACTAAAGAAGATCTCACTATTCCGTTAGATGAAATCCAAATCAACGAAAAACTTCAATTCATCGAAGAACCCGTCGAAATAATGGATCGTGAGGTTAAAAGACTTAAGCAAAACAAGATACCAATTGTTAAGGTTCGATGGAATGCTCGTAGAGGACCCAAGTTCACCTGGGAGCGTGAAGATCAGATGAAGAAGAAATACCCGCATCTATTTCCATAAGATTCGTCAACACCTTCAACAGCTTAAAATTTCGGGACGAAATATATTTAACGGGTAGGTACTATAGTGACCCGAACTTTTCCATGTTTATATATATTAATTGAGATTGATATTTACATGATTAAATGTTTCCAACATGTTAAGCAATCAAACTTGTTAAGACTTGATTAATTGAAATATGTTTCATATAGACAATTGACCACCCAAGTTGACCGGTGATTCACGAACGTTAAAACTTGTAAAAACTATATGATGACATATATATGGATATATATATATATATATATATATATATATATATATATATATATATATATATATATATATATATATATATATATATATATATATATATATATATAGTTAACATGATACTATGATAAGTAAACATATCATTAAGTATATTAACAATGAACTACATATGTAAAAACAAGACTACTAACTTAATGATTTTTAAACGAGACATATATGTAACGATTATCGTTGTAAAGACATTTAATGTATATATATCATATTAAGAGATATTCATACATGATAATATCATGATAATATAATAATTTAAAATCTCATTTGATATTATAAACATTGGGTTAACAACATTTAACAAGATCGTTAACCTAAAGGTTTCAAAACAACACTTACATGTAACGACTAACGATGACTTAACGACTCAGTTAAAATGTATATACATGTAGTGTTTTAATATGTATATATACACTTTTGAAAGACTTCAATACACTTATCAAAATACTTCTACTTAACAAAAATACTTACAATTACATCCTCGTTCAGTTTCATCAACAATTCTACTCGTATGCACCCGTATTCGTACTCGTACAATACACAGCTTTTAGATGTATGTACTATTGGTATATACACTCCAATGATCAGCTCTTAGCAGCCCATGTGAGTCACCTAACACATGTGGAAACCATCATTTGGCAACTAGCATGAAATATGTCATAAAATTACAAAAATATGAGTAATCATTCATGACTTATTTACATGAAAACAAAATTACATATCCTTTATATCTAATCCATACACCAATGACCAAAAACACCTACAAACACTTTCATTCTTCAATTTTCTTCATCTAATTGATCTCTCTCAAGTTCTATCTTCAAGTTCTAAGTGTTCTTCATAAATTCTACAAGTTCTAGTTACATAAAATCAAGAATACTTTCAAGTTTGCTAGCTCACTTCCAATCTTGTAAGGTGATCATCCAACCTCAAGAAATCTTTGTTTCTTACAGTAGGTTATCATTCTAATACAAGGTAATAATCATATTCAAACTTTGGTTCAATTTCTATAACTATAACAATCTTATTTCAAGTGATGATCTTACTTGAACTTGTTTTCGTGTCATGATTCTGCTTCAAGAACTTCGAGCCATCCAAGGATCCGTTGAAGCTAGATCCATTTTTCTCTTTTTAAGTAGGTTTATCCAAGGAACTTAAGGTAGTAATGATGTTCATAACATCATTCGATTCATACATATAAAGCTATCTTATTCGAAGGTTTAAACTTGTAATCACTAGAACATAGTTTAGTTAATTCTAAACTTGTTCTCAAACAAAAGTTAATCCTTCTAACTTGACTTTTAAAATCAACTAAACACATGTTCTATATCTATATGATATGCTAACTTAATGATTTAAAACCTGGAAACACGAAAAACACCGTAAAACCGGATTTACGCCGTCGTAGTAACACCGCGGGCTGTTTTGGGTTAGTTAATTAAAAACTATGATAAACTTTGATTTAAAAGTTGTTATTCTGAGAGAATGATTTTTATTATGAACATGAAACTATATCCAAAAATTATGGTTAAACTCAAAGTGGAAGTATGTTTTCTAAAATGGTCATCAAGACGTCGTTCTTTCGACTGAAATGACTACCTTTACAAAAATGACTTGTAACTTATTTTTACGACTATAAACCTATACTTTTTCTGTTTAGATTCATAAAATAGAGTTCAATATGAAACCATAGCAATTTGATTCACTCAAAACGGATTTAAAATGAAGAAGTTATGGGTAAAACAAGATTGGATAATTTTTCTCATTTTAGCTACGTGAAAATTGGTAACAAATCTATTCCAACCATAACTTAATCAAATTGTATTGTATATTATGTAATCTTGAGATACCATAGACACGTATACAATGTTTTGACCTATCATGTCGACACATCTATATATATTTCGGAATAACCATAGACACTCTATATGTGAATGTTGGAGTTAGCTATACAGGGTTGAGGTTGATTCCAAAATATATATAGTTTGAGTTGTGATCAATACTGAGATACGTATACACTGGGTCGTGGATTGATTCAAGATAATATTTATCGATTTATTTCTGTACATCTAACTGTGGACAACTAGTTGTAGGTTACTAACGAGGACGACTGACTTAATAAACTTAAAACATCAAAATATATTAAAAGTGTTGTAAATATATTTTGAACATACTTTGATATATATGTATATATTGTTATAGGTTCGTGAATCAACCAGTGGCCAAGTCTTACTTCCCGACGAAGTAAAAATCTGTGAAAGTGAGTTATAGTCCCACTTTTAAAATCTAATATTTTTGGGATGAGAATACATGCAGGTTTTATAAATGATTTACAAAATAGACACAAGTACGTGAAACTACATTCTATGGTTGAATTATCGAAATCGAATATGCCCCTTTTTATTAAGTCTGGTAATCTAAGAATTAGGGAACAGACACCCTAATTGACGCGAATTCTAAAGATAGATCTATTGGGCTTAACAAACCCCATCCAAAGTACCGGATGCTTTAGTACTTCGAAATTTATATCATATCCGAAGGGTGTCCCGGAATGATGGGGATATTCCTATATATGCATCTTGTTAATGTCGGTTACCAGGTGTTCACCATATGAATGACTTTTATCTCTATGTATGGGATGTGTATTGAAATATGAAATCTTGTGGTCTATTGTTACGATTTGATATATATAGGTTAAACCTATAACTCACCAACATTTTTTTGACGTTTAAAGCATGTTTATTCTCAGGTGAATACTAAGAGCTTCCGTTGTTGCATACTAAAATAAGGACAAGATTTGGAGTCCATGTTTGTATGATATTGTGTAAAAACTGCATTCAAGAAACTGATTTCGATGTAACATATTTGTATTGTAAACCATTATGTAATGGTCGTGTGTAAACAGGATATTTTAGATTATCATTATTTGATAATCTACGTAAAGCTTTTTAAACCTTTATTTATGAAATAAAGGTTATGGTTTGTTTTAAAAATGAATGCAGTCTTTGAAAAACGTCTCATATAGAGGTCAAAACCTCGCAACGAAATCAATTAATATGGAACGTTTTTAATCAATAAGAACGGGACATTTCATGTACTACTGATAGGATCGTATAGCCCAACAACATGTCCTACAATATAACTCCAAAAGTCTCTCTTTCCTCTAAAACCAATTAGTAGTAGAAGGAGTTTCTCTTAAAATTATATGCATATATTGGTTTTGTCCCGTGATCAATGTAGGACTTTGATTTGCATCATTACATTTAATTGGTTTAAATTTGAGTTAAAACACTTTTTGGAGAAGAATTACCAAAGATATGAAGTATATAGTAATTGTTATTTTAGATACATACTCCATGCATGTGTAAATAATGAGCATTTTTAGTCTATATATTTATTTCTTGAAGCTTAATTTTAAAAAATACATATGGTACATTTCTTAATGAAAATAATGCAAAACGCACATCTTTCAATCGTTCTTAACCGTGTCACGTCTCACAAATAATCCAATGTCCCATTAGAGAGGCCTTATGATTACTGCATCAAAGCCAAAAAGCTCTGTTAGACCATATATAACAGTCGTCAGTTTAAGGCATTAAATGAGGTATAATCAACATGGCAAAACTGATGAAAACTAACGGAACTTAACGAGTTAACGGTCATCGGTTTTGAGCATCGGTTGGACTTCCGAGCATCAGATTTTACCACATCACTATATTCAATATTTGACATAAAAAATTGACACAATGATTAAAAGATGTCACAACTGACATTGCCATGTTACAATCAGATTACACTTTTTCGCTAAAAAATACACTAACTGCCCGTAATATTACAATCACGATTAGAAAAGATCTTACAAGTGTAAATAAAATCTTCCATCTATATATATTGTTAGAGTAATGATAAATTCATAAATAAATCATGATATAAATCAACAACACATAATACATGATAATTGTGGATCTATCATTTTTGTGTTGAATTTATCAACACACATGTTAATCGGATTGGTTCGGATTTCTTTTAAAATATTAGTTGGAAGTGGTTTATGCAACTGCAGACATGATCGCATTACGTCATTCCAAACTGATGTTAAAAAAAAAAAAATTAGTCTCTCGCTATTTCACAAGATTTTTTTTCGTGTACTAGTAATTAAAATAAAATTTATAAATATAAATAATTAAATTAAATTAAATACTCGTAGTAAATAAAAAAGTATTCGTATAAAACTAATAATTCCAAATTCATCAAATCGTAAACGCACTAAAAAATTTCTATCTTCAGTTCTTCATCCCAGTTAATATAATCATCAGGTAATAATAACATCATAAACTGATAAACATCACCGAATTTAATTATTTCATTCTTTATGTTATGCTTTTGATTTCCTATAATTAAATCTAGGTTTTTTAATACAGGCAATAACCATAACCATAACCATAAACATCATTTTAGGGTTACTTATTTAACCATTCTGTATACTTTAATACAATTCGTTTGATTTTGATTACTTGTTTCTTTTATTAATTTAGATTTTGATTATGCATGTGTATCAATTTATTAATATGATCATGCAGTGAGGATTACAACGATGATGAGTGCAAGCATCAGGCGAAAAGTTTTGTCTCTGTGCTCGAATGCAGTTGCAAATAATGTATGTACATATATGCTTTGATTTTATCCCCAATTGTGCATAATCTGTTTTAGCCTTTTTTTAATTTGGTATAATAAATATGTAATTGTTAGTTATGATTGTCGTTTTGGGAAACTAATTATTTGCACAAATATACGCATCATTTTTTTTTAACGGCGATGTTTTGGCATCAATAGATCATCTATTTCAACGACCCTCATCATTTGCACGTATTACACACGTTCGGACGGAAACCCGAACCTGATCAACGGTACCCAGGAACACATCCATTCGGGCAGTGTTCCTGGGTAGAGGTCTGGGAACACAAATATACGCATCATTGATCATTGCATTTTGGTGTGGTTTGGATCTGCATTTGAGCTGATTATTTGATTTGATTACTAGTGGTAAAAATTAATAAATGGTTAGATTTGGTTAATCAAGTAAAGAGCAGTAGTTAGAAAACTAAATCGTTTGACATATTGTATGAAGTTGCCTACCCAATCATGGGAGGCCCGGAGGGGGAACAAAGTGATCGATCGCTCCGGGCCCAAAGTTTTTAGGGGTCCAATTTTTTTATATATACAGATACAATCGAAGATTTGAGAAACACGGGAAATAGGGAAACAGAGCTTAAACAGCGAATTCGGAGCACAATAGGCCTAAAACAACAATCAAAGGCCCCAGAAAAAAGAGAAATCAAAGTCCACTAGCATTCCTTTTTTTTAAAGACCTTATATTATTCGCTAAGGCATAAGGGCCTCGTTCTAGGTACTTAAATTTTTAGGACCGACCTTGCTACCCATCCCTAGCTTTTAAGAAAACTGTTCCTTTGATTAGGTCCCTTATCCATCAAGTAGCAATAATCGTCTAAAATCTACACATATAAACACATGCATTTACACTTGCCATTCCATTGCGTATGATTGGTCGTATATAATGAGTCTAAGTTGTTAATAGGGCATTGTACAATCACTGGAGAGGGCACAACCTTCAATCGTAGGATCTGTATCACGAGGATACGTTGCTGGTATCCCAATGCTTGAGGTAGTTCAGTTTTAACCATTTTCCTTTTTTTCCCTTTTTTTGTGTGTGTGTATTTGTTTCTTGTGATGCAAATATATAGCAAAAGTTTTGGTCCTTCGATCTGTAGTGAGGATATTTTTAAAAGCTTAATGTCATACCGATCACCTGTACAAAATGCATTGCTAACACTTTTACTATGTTTTGAGCGTACTTCTTTCCAAATGCTAAAGTTATATGAATTTGACTTTTCAAGATACTGCACAATCTACGTTTTCAGTTTAATCATGTCTTCAGCTTATGCTCAACTGCTTTTGGTGCTTAAATATTATTAATTTCTTTAAATTTTTTCGTTTATATTATGCATAGATCAGTTGGTGTTCGAAAATTATCTCCCCTTTATCAAATACATCAAGCTCTAGTATATTAGGTTTATTTTTGTTTGTTGAAATGTTCAGATCACAATTGAGCAAGTAGAGTAAAACTTACTTAAATCTGTTCTCTTAGCGATAGTAATATCCTCACTCAATTATATTTTTTTCCTCAAAGTTGCTATACTCGTCTGTCATATTAATTTACTTGTTGCTAACACATGCATTTATATACCAGACTTTTGGAAGATCGAAAGTAGTACCAGAATTTCATCAAGGTATGCCTTCTCCAAATAAGAGTTTGTCCAGTCCCTAAACTGAAAGTAGAGTACGGGTAAACGGATAAGGTTTTCCCTATTCAGGCTACCCGGGTGAACGGGTAACCGGGTTTACCCGTGACCGTTTCCGACCCTTTCCCTAGCCACTCCTATATCTGATGAAAAGTAGAGTTGACAACCTTAACTTATTTACTTTAAAATGAGTTGGTTCGGGTTATAGGTTATCTTCACTGGGTCAAACGGGTAAAAGACGATAAAATGGGTTGAAAGTCGCCTATAGTGTTTTAATGCATAAGATGTCCCAAACCATTTTATTCAAGTAGTTAGTTTACTATTAAAATAATAAAGTCCTAAGTAATCATATTGACACACTAGCTGTTCAATGTTCATGACACATTAAACTTGTGTTTGTTTGAAGCATGGAATTATTATAGGTATGGGTTTCCAATGGAAATGGGAATTGATTTTCAAACCCCTGAACATTCATGGGTTTGAATGATGCATATATTTGCGGGTTTGATACCTTTTTTTTATAAAAACCCCATCAACTAAACTTCTTTATAATCAAACCCATACCTCCATTCCGTATCTATCAATCAAACACACCCTTAACACGTTGGCCTCAATTTTGTTTAGTGTCTGTTCAACTGGGACCTAAAAATATCCAGTTTTGCATTACACGACCCGCTCATTTTGCTACCTCTACTGAAACTTTATGAATGTGATTACTTTAGTACTAATGTATGACTTAAATGATTGAAGGTGTTCCTGTTTTTTCAAGATCATTGAGGTAAATATTCTCTCTTTTTTTTTTATTCATATAACTGTACTAACTAACATCTAAAAGCAACTTTTTTTATGTAATAACTCCTTTGCACAGGGATTCTGTATCATCTCTTAAAGCAGATTTTCCTTCCCAGAAATGGATTAGATCTTTTTCTACATACACTGGTATGCTCTCTCGAGTTATAAAATATAGGAGATTGTTTTTTCCTTTTTTTTTTTGTTGTTGTTAAGAATTTGGTGTCTCTAAAGAGGAATATTTCCTTTTTATCATGAACATCTTTAAGTTCAATACTCATAGTGCCAATATCTGCAAACAGAACCTGCTGAAATCGAGAAGATGGTCCCCAACTCGGTCAAAAAGACATCAAATGGCCCCGCGTATTTCACTGCCTCTGGTGTTGCGATTGGAAGCGTTTTAAGTACTCCCATAGTAAACGCTCCACACGTAAGTGCTTAAACCTTTTTTGTTTTAATTTGCATTTTGGAATTGGAATCTGTTATAACAGTTTGGAAGTTAAATATCACTATTTGATGTTTGGATAAACATATTCTACGTCTGATTAGTCTCACCATATGTGGTCAAATAATAAGTTCTGCATAATTAGTTTCACATCATCTGCAAGAAAATTTGATTTTTTAATGATAAAAATAGATTACCTGTTAACCTTTTTTAACCTAATCTGAGAGACTTTACTCCCATTTCACGAATAATTATTATTATTATTATTTTTTTTACAAGAATGTCCTTTGTGGTTAAAGTCAGAGTTTTGAATACCTGAACATCTGATTGTCCTAAAATGTTATCAACAACTTCAATCAAAATAAGCAAATTGGTAGTTGTTTCTTTGAAGTTCTTATATGTAACGTGCCAAAAAGGAAGGTTTTTTTTTGAAATTTTAAGTTCTGATTCTTTTATAATGTTTGCAGGCTGCAAAACTGGGCATGGGTTCGACAGGCACTACAACGTTCCTTCCCAATCTTGCTTTATTCTGGCATATAAATAATGGGATGGAGGAAATTTTGGCTGACTACGTTCACCATGAAATGACTCGTAGCTTGATTCTGGTCTTAATGAGACTCTTCCTTATCGTTGCAGCAAAGGATGTTTTCGTGGCTACAAATTGAACAACCTAGATTTGATCGATTGTAGACACACATAATCGTGTTGATGCATGTTGAAGATGTTGAAAATGGGAACTTTGTTCTTGAAATATGTTGAATAAAGATTAGTCCTTTATAGGACTCCAGGCTACAATCATTTACACTTTTACAGTGATTCAGTTTTTGAGGATTTAGTTGATGATATTGTTGATTGTTTGTTTTGTTCTTGTGAAGGTTTGCTTTCAACTTCGGAAATTTAATTTGTTGACTTGATCAAGCTTAGCTTTGTTGTTTGGTTGACCTAAATCAATTAGGGTTCATTCAAGATTGACGGAACTTGGCCAAATATCTAGTTTGGGATTGACCTAGTCATCCAGCTATTGGTCAAGCCTATAGGTTACAACCATCATGACATGTGGACTATAGCCAAGGTTGTAAAAATCGCTACTCAGGAGTACTCGGTTGGGACTTTTTAGGGAGTACTCGGCAATCTGGGGAATACTCGAGGAGTACTCGGATGTTGACAAAGTTTGGATGTTGACAAAGTTTGACTCTGACTTATTTTGACTGAATCATGAATAATTTTCCGAATAATTCCGAGTTTTGGTCGAGTTTGACCGATTTGGTACATGTGCAGTATATCTCAATTCTAAAACCTCGGCAAACTGCATATCGCTCTTAATATGTTTAGCGAGCGTTAGATTCATATGACTATAACTATAATATAAATTAATAGTTAACTTTTATAATAAAAGTAGTAGTAGTTCTAAAATAAAAGACGAAATAGTAATTAATGAAAATTAAGAAAAGGAAAGCTACATGACATATTTTTGATTTGCTAGGTGGATTATAGGTCAATTAGGTTGGTTATTATTATTATTTATTTATTTTTTTGGACCCATTTAACCACCTTCAAGTCTTCAACTATACACCACAGTTAGTTTTAATTTAGTTTATTAAACATATTTCTCTTTTAATAATCCTACACAAAATTGAATATTACTAACATAAGAATAGAGAGGACTCGTATAATTATATGGTTATTGGATGCTAATATTGAAATAAATTAAAGGACAAAGAACACGATTATATGGTTATTTTTTTTTTTTAGAACGGCTTGGTTGTTCCCCCTCCCATTACCCCCACTGGAAACCCACTCTCGAAACATCGCACTTACGTGAACCCGCTCGATACGATTATATAGTTATTGGATGGTAACATTTTAAATTTAACTACAATTCTCTTTATTAATTTTTGTATTGATTATTTACCAACATTCACATTCATGCTCGGCGCAATACCCCATATGAGCTCCACAAAAACGGTCACATTCATAGTCTTTGTTACAACGAAAGGCGTTTACATCACGTTTATGAACATGGTTAACAACACTCTTCGTGGATGATAATGTCTTATCACGTACTGTCGGTACTTTATCAGCAAAAAACACAAGACATTTGTGTACCTACATGCATATACATCTTACATTAGTTACGAAATAACTAAAATCACACATATTGACAACCGAGTATATAACAACAAAAGAGATGTAATACCGTAGATGGCAAGTAATAATGTGATCAAAAACACCATCTTCAATGAAGTTTTATCCATGTTTGAGAAAGAAAGGAGTATTCTAGCTAATACAGAGTATATTGTTTTGTCAATTTGAGTACTACTGTATTTGCAATGCATATGCGTAAGTTTATATAGAGGTATATGTCATAGCATATTATTAACTAAAAATGTGAAAACATAAATGTATATAATGCTAATAAATGTTTATTAATGCCAATAAATACAAATTTTTTTTTTATCAAAGGCGAACATTTTATAGAAAGAGAAACTTCATCGAAACGATGAAGAACCCCAAAAGATACAAAGTTACAATGATGGAGATAAACTCGATCATGAATTGAAAGAAAGTACAAGGTAGGAAAACTATAACCTACAACCTAAATACAAATGTATAATGTTTAATGAATATATTAATAAGATATATTAATAAGGAAGAATATACAAAAATTAATAAGATAATATTAATAAGATATATTAATGAATATACAAAAATGTTATTTTTTTGAGAAAAATTGATAAGATATATTAATAAGGAAGAATCGTCAAAGCAATGATATTTCCATAGTTACAAAACAGGAGCATCAGGAGGCCAACCGACGACAACACAAGAACAAAAAACATACAATAAAATCACCAGATCTCAAAACACACACACACACACACACAATAATAATAGCCATATTTTGACTTTAAATGTTTTCTTTTTTCAATTTTGATCTTAAATATTTTTATTTGTATTAAATATTATTTGATAAAATTTATTTGAATGAATTAATTTTTTAATATAATTTTTTTTTAACAACGATTGGGATCCCCGAGGGGACTAAACCAACCGTTGCGATCATCTCCTGTTTTGATAACCCCGCCCCCATCACTGCCCGGGAGGAAACCTTGAAACCGATCCAAGGGCACGGCCAAGTAAAACCCCCCTCTCCTTTACCCCCCCCCAAACGATATGGGAAAGGTGCCATGGGTGGATACTTCATGGAATTGATGAAATTGTGTTTTTAATATATAGTCAACGTGGGTCGAACTCCTGACCTCCCCTAAAGGAGGCAGACCACCAACCGCTAAATCACATCACAACTTCTTTTTAATATATTTTTACCGGTATAAATTTCATCAAGTATTATATAACATACAAAAAATAATTTAAAGTCAAAGTTAAAAAAAAAAGAATTCTAAATTCAAAACGTAACTATTAGACGACTTGTAACGGCATAGTGGACACGCCGTGGGAGCCCAGATGTCAGCCGGCCACGCCCTAGTGGAGTTGGTGGCGGCGCGTGGAGGAGGCGGGGGAGAGGGGGCGTGGGTGAAACGCGTGGCCAGGAGACGGGATCAAAAACACGAGTGAAGGGTTTGGATTGGTCCACGTGGCAGTACTTGTTGACTGAAAAATTGAAATTGTAGTTGGGATATATACGTTGCAATTTAATATAAATAATAATAATAATTTTATTTACTTGTATATATATATATACCAATCCCCATTTCACAAACTACACATATTCATACTTCTCTATAATTCATATTTTTCAAAAAAAAAATGTCTAATCTAAACACTCCATTCACTTTGCAAGATGATAATGAAGATCCACAAACACCACTTAATCAAAGTGGTTCGTTATCAAATCTTATGGTGTTCGGTCAAAGGTGGGTCATCTCGTGGTAAGAGTTCAAATTCTTCAAAGTCAAAGGTGGAAGAATTTTTTGACCAAATGGGTGGTGTGGTCTCGAATAAGAATAGTGCGATTCATGACTTCAAAAAATATGTGAATTTGCAAAGCGCTCTAGCAAGTATGGATGTTTTGGGTAAATCATCTTCTCAAATGGAGGATCCGGAAGATGCGATACGTCTTCACAATCTTAAAATGTAAGTTCGTCGTCAGTTAAAAGAGGACTTGAACATTGACGGAACCATCCGGCAGCCCGATGAGGATTAGTTTGTTTTAGAATTTAAATTATGTATCGCTTTATTTTTTAGGATCTAAATTAATGTATTTTTTTCATTTTCGGATTTAAATTAATGTATTTTTTTCATTTTAGGATTTATAATTATGTATTTTTTTTTCAATTTGAAGCGTATTAATATTTTGTTTTATTATTTTTTAGTTTTTGATTACAACATAAAAAAAACAGAAAAAATAAAAATATAATGTCACATCAGCTTTCCACTAACTCACACCACTAACTCACACCACACACCCACACCACCACTACTTCACTCAAATCACACACACGTCCTAGTCATTAAAAAGCAACTCACGCCCTCAACTCACGCCCCCTACCGTTACGAATGGTCTTAATATGAGGCACAAGGAGTAGTTAATGAAGATTTAGAAAAAGAAAGCCACATGACATAGTTTGATTTGGTAAGTGGATTAGTAGGTCATCAGGTAAGGTAGAAGGTTTTTCAATTACTCCCTGACTGTTTCCAAATCATCCCAGGCAACCGCTAAATATTCTGAGCTATCTCGTGATGGTTGGTGAAAAAATCATTTTCCTTATTTTCCTTATTGACAATCAGGCTTATTCATCCAGTTGACCACCTTCAACTACGCACTATAGTTAGTTATACTTTATCATACATATATTTTCTCTTTTGATAATCCTACACAAAATTGGTGAATATCACTAACTTAAGAATAGAGAGGACTCGAGTAATTAATGGTTATTGGATAGTGATATTGAAATAAATTAAAGGACAAAGAACATAATTAGTGAAGATTTTTTTAACTAAAAGACTTCTAATAGACACTGATATCGGTCAAAAAATCACGTTTTTATCCATTTACCCCGTTTATAATCAGACAATTAAATTATCGAAGTTTTATGTATTTATTTGCTTAAAAGTGTATATCAAGTGATTACAAGGACGATACAAGAAGAATCGAAGAAAAATGACTTAAAACAAAGAAATAGAATAAAAACCGTGGAAGTAAAATTACGATCCCGATGACCAAACTACGATCAGACAACGACCCATCTTGAATGGCCTATGTGCATGGCTAGTGCCATTCTGAACGGTTGGGTTGAACGGCTCATCACCCTGGTTTTTGCCTATATAAAGGGTCATTTGTCTCTCATTTCAAAATACTCTAACACACACTTTTCTCTCTAGTTTCACATTTAAAATCAGTTTTAGTTAGCGCTTTCATTTATTGTAATTATTCGGAGGAAATTCCGAGACCTTGCGTTCGAGGGCAAATATATATACGCTACTTTTATCGGCTTTTAATCTATTTCGTACTTATCTTTTAAACATGTTTTGTACATATTTCACTTGTTTAGATATGTGTTTTAGAACTACTATGTTAGCTTAGAAATTTGTATGTTGCTATGACAGAAACTTATGTTAGAGTAATTATGTAACACTTAGTACAACTACGGTTGTTCTGCTGAAATTGTGATTTCGATAAACTTGTAAGTTATACCTCAAGGATTATCCAACTTAGGTTATGGTCAAGAGTCAAGACCTGCCCAATTATTGAAGCATCTATGAACTCAATATGGTCGGTGTTCCCGAAAGACAACTTTTGTGCTTTCGAGACACGGAACCTCTGAATTAAGACGAGAAAGACCTAGTTT
The DNA here is from genome assembly GCF_046630445.1 of Rutidosis leptorrhynchoides. Taxonomy (NCBI): domain Eukaryota; kingdom Viridiplantae; phylum Streptophyta; class Magnoliopsida; order Asterales; family Asteraceae; genus Rutidosis; species Rutidosis leptorrhynchoides. Next base: position 100,262,881 of record NC_092343.1, read on the forward strand.
GCATGGTAACTGTTCCCAAAAGACCTCTTAGGACCTTTTACGATTTATTTATCTACATTCAAATGTATGTTTCTTCAATGAAAATATATCCATATCCATATCCATATTTGAATAAAAAGAAAAAGGAGTATTCTAACTACTGTAATACCGCACATTTATCCATATACTTTCATTTACGAGCATTTGTTCATTTGAGTCAACTAAATCAGAGTACGTATTAAAAAGAGATGTAATCGAAATGATAACTCAGCTAAATTTGTAATATAAAATTAAAGTTTACATTTTCTTGGACATAAAGATATATTTCAAACTAATTAATTATGTAAAGTTTATGAAAGCAACCTAGATAATAATTTTATGTATATTCGTATATTTTCTATAAGAAAAATATATATTGGCCCCCTCGAACAAACTTAAGCTCCGTCATCATGTCGCACACATTATTGTAACTTCATCTTCAAGCCATTAAGGTAACAAAAGCTATAATCAGATAAATTTGTATAACTGTGCTTATATGGATTATGCACTAGATTTATACAAACCTGATTCATTTATACAAATGTGAGAATAATAAGGCCCTCATCAAACACACCGAAAGCTATAATTAGATAAATAAATTTGATGTTCTTAACCAACAGAGTTTTCTAGCTTTAAGCTCATTAATTGGTTCACTTCAGCACCAAATTCATCAGGAAGCTCATTAAAAACGTCTCTACAAAACCCTGAAATCATTGCAGCCATGGCTCTTTCGTAGTCGATTCCTCTTTGCTGAAAATAGAAAAGTTGGTCTTCCCCGATTTTAGATGTGCTTGCTTCATGTTCTATACGAGCAGACGGGTTTTTCGCCTGTTTTTTTACACAATAAGATAACACATAAATCATTATCTGAACAAAGTCCCTAATTCAGAACAGAATTTTATATACATAAATATAAATATATACATGTACATATACAGTATTACAGTATTACAGTATATAAATAATAATAAATAATCTTTTTATCAAACATTGACAGACACAGTGTTGCAGAACTCGGAATTACTCGACGAGTGCTCGGTTTTTGCGGATCGGGAGTACTCGGTCAAACTCAGTCAAACTCAGTCAAACTTGGTCAAACTCAGCCAAAACTCGGGATTACTCGGAAAATTGGTCAAAACTCGGCCAAAACCCGAGATTACTTGGAAAATCAGTCAAAAAGGGTCAAAACTCGCCCAAAATCGGTCGAAGTCAAACTTAGTCAACATCCGAGTACTCCTTGAGTTGCCAAGTACTCCATTAAATTCCCGACTGAGTACTCCCTGAGTGGCGATTTTGGCAACTTGGACCCACAGTCACACATCTATCCACTTATTAAAACATCATACGAAACAATCAACACACATTCAAACACTATTTTTTACCTGTATATATGGGTAAGTGTTAGCAGCCGCTTTGTCACCAATAAGCATCGAATCACATTGAGACGAATTCTTCGCATTATCAGCTCGCGATTGCACTTGAACAAGACCTCTATAACAATTCCTCGAGTTTCCAGCCGAAATACCTTTAGAAATAATCCTACTTTTTGTATTCTTACCCTTATGAATCATCTTTGTACCCGTATCCGCTTGTTGATAATTATTAGTCAACGCAACCGAATAAAACTCACCCACCGATTCATCACCCTCCAACACAACACTCGGATACTTCCAAGTAATCGCGGACCCCGTTTCCACTTGGGTCCATGAAATCTTGGATTTTCGTCCAGCACAGAGACCCCGTTTGGTTACAAAATTAAAAATCCCACCTTTTCCATTTGCATCCCCAGCGTACCAATTTTGTACCGTCGAGTACTTGATCTCAGCCCCCTCGTTACAATGTAGTTCTACTACAGCTGCATGAAGCTGATTCGTATCATAAGATGGGGCGGTACACCCCTCCAAATACTCGACAAAACTTCTATCGTCTGCTACTATAAGTGTACGCTCAAATTGACCCGTTTCCATTGCGTTTATTCTAAAATAAGTTGAAATTTGCATTGGGCATTTAGTGTCTTTAGGTATATACACAAAAGATCCATCACTAAATACAGCTGAATTCAAAGCAGCATAAAAGTTATCATCACTTGAAACAACTCTGCCTAAATACTTCTTAACTAAATCAGGGTACTCCCTAATCGCTTCCGAAATCGAACAAAAAATCACTCCTGATTTCTCTAATGTTTTCCTATGAGTTGTAGCAATAGAAACACTATCAAGAACAGCATCCACAGCAACATTAGCCAACCGTTTCTTTTCGTTTAAAGAAATACCCAATTTATCAAAGTACTTAATAAGTTCAGGATCAGCTTCATCAAGACTATTTAAAGTTGGTTTCTTTTTAGGCTCAGAATAATAACAAATATTTTGGAAATCAATTTTGGGGTAATCATTATCAGACCATTTAGGTTCAGTCATCTGACAAAATTTATGATAAGAGTTTAACCTAAACTCAAGCATCCAATCAGGTTCATTTTTTCTTGATGAAATTAACCTAATTGTTTCTTCAGATAGACCTTTTGGGATTGTAAAGGAATCAATTTCTTGATTAAATCCCCATTTATAATCTCTTTTGAGAAATTTCTGAAGTGGGTCATCATCAATTGATGATAAAGTTGTAGAATTACCTTCAGTAAGTGTGTCTGTTTTTGCATCAGCTGTTAACTTCAAGAACCTGAAATTGTGGGACTTTGATTTTGTTGGTTTGATTGAAAAAACAGATTTTGATGATGACCCTTTTGAGATTTTGGTGGTTTCTGAAATGGGTTGTGATGAAAAGCTTGAATAAACACCGTTTGTGATGACGGAAGCCATGGATTTTGGTTGAATTTCAAGAAAACCTAAAAAAGTCAAGAGTTAATGACATCTATTTATGTATTTTAATTCTGTTTGTGGTGTACGTAAAAGGCGTGATTTTTGTATTCGTATGTCAACCACGAGCCGCCACAGACAAGGGTCCATATTAGAATGTCATTTAGGATCCACGGGTAAATCTCTTAATCAAATTTTCATCGTATCTGACTTTTAATTTATCGTACTTTAATTATTATCATTTATTTTATACTTTAAATTAAGTTATATTTATTTTTAATATTTTACATTAGGTTTTAACTGCGACTTAAGACATAAAATCGACAAATCGGTCATTAAACGGTAAAACCCCCTTTTATAATAATAATAATAATATTACTTATATATATATATATATATATATATATATATATATATATATATTTATTTATTTATTTATTTATACAAATATAGTTTAAAAATATAGCGTTAAACTTGGCTAGCTCCCTGCGGAACGAACCGGACTTACTAAAAACTACACTACTGTACGATTAGGTACACTGCCTATAAGTGTTGTAGCAAGGTTTAGGTATATCCACTCTATAAATAAATAAATAACTTGTGTAAAATTGTATCGTATTTAATAGTATTTCGCAATAAAAATATAACTATTTCATATACGCTGCTGCACACATCAAGTATTTTTGGCGCCGCTGCCGGGGAACTTCAACAACGCCGAAAGCGAAACGCTATACAATTTTTTTTATTAAGTTTCAATTTATTGTCATAAAAATACGTTTTAAATATTAAAAATAAAAATTTAAAACATAAAAAAAAAAGAGTAAAACGAAAATATACATTTTATAAAGTATAAAAGTATTTTTTTAGATCTTAAAAATATAAGTGTATTTTAATTACTTATTTTAAATTTTGTAAAAAAATCAAAGTAAAAAAAAAAAAAAAAAAAAAAACGATTGAACCTGCAATTTTTGGCCTGCAATTGAACTGGACCTGAAGCTCATGCGATCGCATGAGCCCAGGCCTTAAAACCCACGCGACCGCATTGCTCTATCTGACACGCCAGGATTGATCATAATACAGCATTAATTACGGAGTATTATTAATTATTATTATTATTAAACTCTAATTAGGGTGTAGTTATTTAATAATTAAGTTTTAGTTTATTTTATTTTGTATTTTTAAGTTTCAATTAGTTTTATTATTTATATAATTAATACTTTTATAAAATAATAATATAAAAATAATATTTTTATAAAATTGTAATTTTATTACTTTTTATTTCTTTTTATAAATTGTATATTTTAATCGTTTATTCGTAATATTTGTATTTTTATCGTTCGTACTTAGTTTTAAACTTAGTATTTTACCGTAGTTATTTTTATTTCTAAATTTTTAGGCTTTGCCGTAAAACCCCTTAAGTGCTTTTTCTTTAGATTAAGACTTAGGCGCTTTAGAATTTTACGACGTTGCTTATTGCTTTAGTATTTAAAATTTTGGTACCTTTTTAAGTTATTGCCGTTTTGGATATAGAATTCCTTTTTAGCTTTAATACCTTTAGACGTAAGTTTTAAATTTTAGTTTTTAGACTTTTAAGTTTCGACGCTGCATTTTATTGTTTTTCGACATTTATTTTTCGACGCTTATTTTTTTCGACCTTTTATTTTTCGACGTTTTTCGACGCACTCTTTTTCTTTCTTATTTCTCGACGCTCTAGTTTTTAGGACATAGAATTTTCTATTTCTTCTCTACAATTTCAAAACGAAAAATTATTTTAAGCGGTTAAATTGATAGACATCCAAAATTTTCTGGTTCGTAGTAATAGTTGGATTTGTTAGTGGCGAGTTGTAGGCTTCCGATTTAAAGGGTCCTGGCTACCTGCTGCATCTATTGGCTATTCGAAACGTGGGCAAAATCAGAAAACTCTATTAATTTGATAACTTATATAATTTTTATCTTTTATAACTAATAGGATATTCAGTGAATGCACCGAGCAAAACGTTCACCACCTTTCATACGTTCACCACCTATAACTCGATCAAGACATCTAGCCAATATTGTCGCCGTTGATTTTTCTTTAGAATCATCATCTAGTCGACCAAGTACTCCAATTCAAATTTCTGATAATCCATTTTTTGAACCCGACCTCACAATTGAGAATCCGGAGGATATTCAGGGACAATTCAGAGATCCTGAACTACTAATCATTCCTCCTGAACCACAAATCACTCATCCAGATATTGTCGAGGAAGAAACCATTAAATCAGAATCCTCTAGTGATTCAGATTCAACAAATTCAATCATGGAAAATCTGGAACCTCTAAGTATGGAAGACCGAATGAGAGCTAAACGCACTGGCGAAGGTCATGCAATTACTCAACCAGACATTAATGCGCCAGATTATGAAATCAAAGGAAAAATCCTACACATGGTAACTAATCAATGCCAATTTAGTGGTGCGCCGAAGGAAGATCCAAATAAACATCTTCGAACCTTTAATAGGATCTGTACTCTATTTAAAATCAGAGAAGTGGAGGATGAATAGATATATCTCATGTTATTTCCCTGACTTTAAAGGGAGAAGCCAAAGATTGGTTAGAATCGTTACCTGAAGGGGCGATTGATACATGAGATGTTTTAGTTGAAAAATTTCTTAAACAATTCTTTGCGGCATCTAAAGCCGTGAGACTTCAAAGAGAAATTGTTACGTTCACGCAAAAGCCAAATGAAACTTGATATGAGGCGTGGACAAGATTTGGAAAGTTGTTGAGAGGATGTCCGCAACATGGTTTAGACACTTATCAAATAGTACAAATATTCTACCAAGGATGCGACATCACTACACGAAAAGACATCGACATAGCAGCTGGTGGTTCCATTATGAAGAAAACCGCAACTGAAGCTTACAAAATTATTGATAACATTGCTTCCCACTCACATGAGTGGCACCAAGAAAAAGATATCGTTAGATCATCTAAAGCGGCTAGAGCCGATTCTAGCCATGACTTTGATTCCATTTCCGCAAAGATAGATGCTGTCGAAAGACGAATGGAAAAGAAGACTAAAGATATTCACGCTATACGAATTAGTTGTGAGCAGTGTGGAGGATCACATTTGACAAAAGATTGTCTCAGTATTGAACAAACAATGGAACAAAGAGAGAATGTTTCATACATAAACCAAAGGCCTGGAAATAATTATCAGAATAATTATCAACCGCCAAGACCAATCTACAATAAAAATCAGAATTATAACCGAAATGTTCCATACAACAATCAACAAGGTCATAGCAATCAACAAGTATCTAATAATACTTACAATCAGCAAAGACCTATTTTTACAAATAAACCACCACAAACCGATGATAAAAAGCCAAATTTAGAAGACATGATGCCGAAGTTAGTTGAATCTCAAACGCAGTTTTTCACATCTCAGAAATAAACCAATGAACAAAATGCTCAAGCATTTAGAAATCAACAAGCTTCTATTCAAAATCTGGAACAAGAAGTAAGCAACCTAGCAAGGTTGATAGGTGAAAGAAAACCGAAAAGTCTACCTAGTGATACAAATGCTAACCCCCGAAATGAAACAGCTAAAGCTATTACTACAAGAAGTGGTATTTCACTTAAACCACCTGAAATACCTGTAATTTCTGATGACTCTATTCCCACTCCACAGGCACCACAGCCTGAATAAGAGAAGAAAACATAACCGGTAGTTGAAAAAGTTAATGAAGAGAACACAGTTAAGGCAAAACCTTATGTTAAACCATACCAACCACCGCTTTCTTACCCAAGTAAAATGAGAAAAGAAAGACTTGAAGCCGAGCAATCCAAATTCTTGGATATGTTTAAACAAATAAATGTCAATCTTCCTTTCATTGATGTGATTTCAGGAATGCCTAGGTATGCCAAATTTCTGAAAGATCTAATCACAATTAGAAAGAAAATGGAAGAACTCTCGGCTGTTACTATGAATGCTAATTGTTCTGCAGTGTAGTTGAATAGGATACCAGAAAAATTATCAGATCCAGGAAGTTTCACAATTCCATGTTTTCTGGGTAGTCTTAGTTCAATAGAAGCATTAGCAGACTTAGGTGCTAGTATAAATTTAATGCCATATTCATTATACACTAAACTAGACATTGGAGAATTGAAACCAACAAGAATAAGCATACAACTAGCAGATCGATCAGTAAAATATCCTAGAGGGATAATGGAAAACATGCTAGTTAAAGTTGGTACTTTAGTATTTCCAGTAGATTTTGTTATTCTGGACATGGAAGAAGATTCTCGAGTTCCTCTCATATTAGGAAGACCATTCTTAAACAAAGCTAAAGCAATAATAGACGTGTTTTGTAAGATATTGACCCTAAGTATAGAGGACGAGAGTGTTACCTTTTCTATTGATAGAGACATGCAACAACCGCAATCTGCAGATGATACATGTTATTACATTCAAACTATAGATTCACTGCAGAATTGTTAGAAGAATTTCCAGAATTACAAGGAACAGGAGAATGTTCTATAGGAGAAGGAACTAAACCAATTGATGAAGCTGAAATGTTAGCTACACTTATGACTAATGAATATGAACCAACAACAGAAGAACTTCAAATGCTAAAAGAGCAAGACAGATATCGATACAAATCATCGATAGAAGAACCACCGACATTAGAGTTAAAGCCACTTCCAAACCATTTGGAATATGCTTATTTACATGGTGAATCTGAATTACCTGTGATAATATCGTCTTCTCTTACGGAAAATGAAAAATCTCAACTCATTTCTGTGCTAAAAGCTCATAAACCAGCTATTGTATGGAAGATTCATGATATTAAAGGAATAAGTCCTTCGTATTGCACATATAAAATCCTTATGGAAGAAGGTCATAAAACGTATGTGCAATGCCAACGAAGACTAAATCCGAATATGGAAGATGTTGTTAAGAAAGAAATTATTAAACTGCTAGATGCAGGTTTAATTTATCCAATCTCTGATAGTCCATGGGTAAGCCCAGTTCAATGCGTACCTAAGAAGGGTGGCATGACTGTCATCATAAATGAAAAAAATGAGCTTATTCCTACTAGGACTGTAACAGGATGGCGTGTTTGTATTGATTATAGAAAATTAAATGACGCCACCAGAAAAGATCACTTTCCCCTACCTTTCATTGATCAAATGTTGGAAAGGTTGGCCGGGAATAGTTACTGTTGTTTTCTTGACGGTTTTTCCGGATACTTTCAAATTCCAATAGCACCCGAGGACCAAGAGAAAATCACATTCACGTGCCCTTATGGTACTTTTGCTTACAAACGCATGCCATTTGGACTTTGCAACGCCCCTGCAACCTTTCAAAGGTGCATGATGGCGATTTTTCACGACATGATAGAAGAATGCATGGAAGTTTTCATGGATGACTTTTCAGTCTTCGGTGATACATTTGAAACATGTCTAGTTAATCTTGAACGAATGCTTATTAGATGCGAGCAATCAAATCTAGTTCTTAATTGAGAGAAATGTCATTTCATGGTTAGAGAAGGCATCGTTCTTGGTCATAAAATTTCAAAGGAAGGAATTGAAGTGGATAGAGCTAAAGTAGATGTAATTGCTAAACTTCCACATCCCACCAATGTTAGAGGAGTTAGGAGTTTTCTAGGGCATGCCGGTTTTTACCGACGTTTCATAAAAGATTTTTCTAAAATTGCCACTCCTATGAATAAACTCCTAGAAAAGGATGCTCCATTCATCTTTTTGGATGAATGCGTCAAATCTTTTAATATTCTTAAAGAAAAACTCACTAATGCGCCGATCATGATAACTCCAAATTGGAATCTACCATTTGAACTCATGTGCGATGCAAGTGATTTTGCAATGGGAGCCGTTTTAGGACAAAGGATTGAAAAAAGATTTCAACCTATTTATTACGCAAGTAAGACGTTACAAGGAGCACAAACGAATTACACAACTACTGAAAAAGGACTCCTTGCTATTGTCTTTGCTTTTGACAAATTTCGTTCATATATCGTTCTAGCTAAAACGGTAGTCTATACCGACCATTCTGCTCTTAGATACCTATTTTCAAAATAAGATGCTAAACCACGATTAATCCGTTAGATTTTACTCTTACAAGAGTTCGATATTGAAATCTGAGACAAAAAGGGAGCAGAAAATCTCGCAGCTGATCATCTTTCTCGTCTTGAAAATCCTGAATTAGAAGTTCTAAATGAATCGTCCATATAAGATAACTTTCCTGATGAATATTGATAATGCTAAAAATGAACATATATTTCATAGCATTATCCCTCAAGAAAGACAAGCTTTTAGTTGCTGATAAGGCTAAAAAGGAACATATATTTCATAGCATTATCCCCCAAGAAAGACAGGATTTTAGTTGCAATTGTTCCATATTCAAGTAATATTCGTTTATATTTAATAAGTGCGAAGACAAAAGGCAAAAACGAAGAATTGAAGACGGAAAGGTCCAAAATGCTCAAATGTACAAGATACAATTAAAGTGGTTCAAATTATTGATGAAGAACGTCTAAAAATGACAAGAGTACAAGTTGCGGAACGCAAAGTACACGATATAAAATAATACGCGAAGACGTCCGAAAATCCGGAACCGGGACCCGAGCCAAGAAGAAACGCGCGACGCAACGGACCAAAAATATCTAGTCTACTATGCATATAAATATAATATAATATATAAATAATTATTAAAATTATTTATATTTTATTTATATTTAATATTATGTCGGCAAGCTATGAGACAAATCAATGTGAGCTGTCCAGGGTGGCCATGCGACTCGCATGGCCAGAAGGCTATTTCCCATGCGAGTCGCATGAGGATCAGAATCAGGCCTGGTCTATAAATTTGCCAGTTTTCGTTCGTTTTTAAACACACCACACACATAATAATAATAATACTCTGTAATAAATAAATATATATAATATATATAGTATAGTGTAGTTTTATATTAGATTAGTTCGGGTTATGTAAAGGTTATTTTACGGGTTTTAAAGTCGGAGCTCTGTCCGTGTAACACTACGCGATAAATAATCAATGTAAGCTATGTTCTTCTTTTTAAATTAATGTCTCGTACTTAAGTTATTATTATGCTTATTTGAGCCAAAGTAATCATGATGTTGGACTAAATATTAAAGACGGGGTTATTGGGCTTTGTACCTTAATTGGGGTTTGGACAAAAGAATGACACTTGTGGAAATTAGACTATGGGCTATTAATGGGCTTTATATTTGTTTAACTAAATGAAAGTTTGTTAATGTTAATATAAAGATTTACAATTGGGCGTCCCTATAAATTACCATATACACTCAATCGGACACGATGGGCGGGGTATTTATATGTACGAATAATCGTTCATTTAACCGGACACGGGAATGGATTAATAGCCACTAGAATAATTAAAACAGGGGTGAAATTACATTCAAGGGTAATTGGTGTAATTGTTAACAAAGTAGTAAAACCTTGGTTTACACGCAGTCGATAACCTGGTGTATTCATTAAACAAAGTATTAAAACCTTGTTACAATTCGAATCCCCAATTAGTTGAAATATTTAACTTCGGGTATAATAATAATTTGACGAGGACACTCGCACTTTATATTTATGACTGATGGACTGTTATGGACAAAAACCAGACGGACAGATTAAATAATCCAGGACAAAGGACAATTAACCCATGGGCATAAAACTAAAATCAACACGTCAAACATCATGATTACGAAAGTTTAAATAAGCATAATTCTTTTATTTCATATTTAATTTCCTTTATTTTATATTTAATTGCACTTCTAATTATCGCACTTTTATTTATTGTTATTTAATTGCACTTTTAATTATCGTACTTTTTAATTATCGCAATTTTATTTTATCGCACTTTTATTATTCGCAATTTCATTATCGTTATTTACTTTACGCTTTAAATTAAGTCTTTTATTTATTTAATATTTTACATTAGGTTTTAACTGTGACTAAAGTCTTAAAATCGACAAACCGGTCATTAAACGGTAAAAACCCCCCTTTATAATAATAATATTACTACTTATATAATTATATATATTTTATATAAATATAGTTAAAAATATAGTAAGTATCACCAGCTCCCTGTGGAACGAACCGGACTTACTAAAAACTACACTACTCTACGATTAGGTACACTGCCTATAGTGTTGTAGCAAGGTTTAGGTATATCCCATCCGTAAATTAATAAAACTTGTGTCATATTTTGTAGTATTTTGTATTAAAAATAATACTATTTCGTACCCTCACGCTACATCATCAGTTGCAATTGTTCTATTTACAAGTGATATTCGTTTAAATAATAAAAGGTGAAGACAAAAGACAGATTCGACGAATTGAAGACACAAACGACCAAAAAGCTCAAAAGTACAAAATACAATCAAAGAGGTTCCAATTATTGATAAGAAACGTCTCAAAAGTACAAGAGTACAAGATTCAAAACGCAAAGTACAAGATATTAAATTGTACGCAAGGACGTTCGAAAATCCGGAACCGGGACCAGAGTCAACTCTCAACGCTCGACGCAATGGACTAAAAAATACAAGTTAACTATGTATATAAATATAATATAATATATAATTAATTATATAAATTAAATATATATTATATTTATATAAAAATCCGTCGGCAAGAAAGGAGCCAAAATGGAGTGAGCTGTAAAATCAAACTCCGCGACTCGCGGATTTTGAAGAGGAAAAGTGCAGCGAGTCGCGGAGATTCCCTGGACTCAAATCCCTATAAAAGGCAACGCAGTTTGATCATTTTTAATATCAATATATATCCATCCTCTCTATATCTATACGTAAATATTTATATTTATATTTTAATTTTAATTTTAATTTTAATTTTAATTTTAATTTTAATTTTAATCCTAATAATAAGGGTATGTTAGCGAATGTTGTATGGGTGTAAGTCGAAATTCTGTCCGTGTAACGCTACGCTATTTTTAATCATTGTAAGTTATGTTCAACCTTTTTAATTTAATGTCTCGTAGCTAAGTTATTATTATGCTTATTTAAAATGAAGTAATCATGATGTTGGGCAAATTACTAAAATTGGGTAATTGGGCTTTATACCATAATTGGGGTTTGGACAAAAGAACGACACTTGTGGAAATTAGACTATGGGCTATTAATAGGCTTTATATTTGTTTAATTAAATGATAGTTTGTTAATTTTAATAAAAAGATTTACAATTGGACGTCCCTATAAATAACCATATACACTCAATCGGACACGATGGGCAGGATATTTATATGTACGAATAATCGTTCATTTAACCGGACACGGGAATGGATTAATAGCCACTAGAATTATTAAAATAGGGGTGAAATTATGTACAAGGACACTTGGCATAATTGTTAACAAAGTATTAAAACCTTGGGTTACGCGCAGTAGATAACCTGGTGTAATTATTAAACAAAGTATTAAAATCTTGTTACAGTTTAAGTCCCCAATTAGTTGGAATATTTAACTTCGGGTATAAGGATAATTTGACGAGGACACTCGCACTTTATATTTATGACTGATGGACTGTTATGGACAAAAACCAGACGGACATATTAAATAATCCAGGACAAAGGACAATTAACCCATGGGCATAAAACTAAAATCAACACGTCAAACATCATGATTACGGAAGTTTAAATAAGCATAATTCTTTTATTTCATATTTAATTTTCTTTATTTTATATTTAATTGCACTTCTAATTATCGCACTTTTATTTATTGTTATTGTATTTAATTGCACTTTTAATTATCGCAATTTTATTTTATCGCACTTTTATTTATCGCAATTTCATTATCATTATTTATTTTACGCTTTAAATTAAGTTGTATTTATTTTTATATTAGGTTTTAACTGCAACTAAAGTTTTAAAATGGACAAACCGGTCATTAAACGGTAAAAACCCCCCTTTATAATAATAATATTACTTATATATATATATATATATATATATATATATATATATATATATATATATATATATATATTTGTATTTTTATAAAATAAAACTAATATAGCGTTAAGCTTTGTCTAAAAGATTCTCTGTGGAACGAACCGGACTTACTAAAAACTACACTACTGTACGATTAGGTACACTGCCTATAAGTGTTGTAGCAAGGTTTAAATATATCCATTCTATAAATAAATAAATATCTTGTGTAAAATTGTATCATATTTAATAGTATTTCGTTGTAAAATTTAATAGTATTTTATACCCCTTAGCTATACCATCAAGTATTTTTGGCGCCGCTGCCGGGGATATCAATTTCTTGTTTAAAAGCCGGAAGCACAACGCTAATATATAAAAAAAAAGATTTTTATTTTTAGTTTACTTTTATAAAAATACGCTTTTATAAAAATACGTTTTAAATATTCGAAAACATAAAAAGAAAACAAAAATATAAATATTTTTAAGAGTTTGTTAAATATTTAAGTTTTATAAAGTTTCTTTATTTTTATTTTATAAAAATATAAGTTTTATTTAAATATTTATAAATATTTTATTTAAATATTTAAACAGAAAATATAAAAAAAAAAACTGAAACGAACGATTTTTGGCCTGCACCTAATCTGAAACTTCGAACCCCGTTACTTGCGAAGTTTTCCAGCTTCGAGAACCGTGACTCACGGAGTTCTCTCTGACACGGGTACACAGAAACCCTAACAGCATCATTACGTAATTATTATTATTATTAATAATTAAAAACCCTAATTAGGTTTTAATTTTTAATTAATTAAGTTTAGTTTATTTATTTAATTTGTATATTTAGTTTAATTAATTTAAATAAATTATAAAATTAACACTCTTATAAAATAAATAATATAAAAATAATATTTTTATAAAAATTGTACTTTTTACAACTTTTAGTATATTTTTATATTTTGTACCTTTTTAATTGTTTTAGCGTAATATTTGTGTTTTTTGCTCGTATTTAGTTTTAAACTTAGTTTTTGCCATAGTTATTTTTATTTCTTGATTTTTAGGCTTTGCAGTAAAATCCCTTAAGTGCTTTTTCTTTAGACTAAGATTTAGGTGCTTTAGAATTTTGTGACGCCTTTTTAAGTTTTAGTACCTTTTTAAGTTATTACCATTTGAGATATAGTTTTTCTTTTAAGCTTTAATATTTTGAGACGCAACCTTTAATTTTTAGTTTTTAGTGCCTTTTTAAGTTTCAGCACGCTACTTTCTTATTTTTATTTTTCGACGCCTTTTACCTATGTATCAATTATCACTCCAATTAGTAATCTCAATTTGCGATTATAATTTTAAGTTAGTGATAGCAATAAGGTTGGGTTAGTCGAGTGTTTTTAAGTTTTATAAGTTTTTTTTTTTATTTCTTATTTTTCGACGCCTTTTATTTTTCGATCTTTTCTTTTTCGACCTTTTTCGACGCGCGCTTTTTCTTTCTTATTTCTCGCTATTCTAGTTTTTAGGACATAGATTTTTATTCTACTTCTTATCTAAATTTCTTAAAATTACGAAAATTTATTTTAAGTGGTTAAATTGATAGACATCAAAATTTTCTGGTTCGTAGTAATAGTTGGATTTGTACGTGGACCGGGTTATTGGAGCCAAACAGTACTCAATTATATTGAGACCAAACGAATCCTGCCCCTCTGCTGCATCTTTTGGCTATTCGAAACGTGGGCAAAATCAGAAAAGTCTATTAATTAGATAACTTATATAATTTTTCTTTCCTTTTAAAAACTAATAGGATATTCAGTGAATGCACCGAGCAAGACGTTCACCACCTTTTGTACGTTCACCACCTGTAACTAGATCAAGACATCTAGCTAATATTGTCTCCGTTGATAATCCATTTTTTGAACCCGACCTCACAATTGAGAATTCGGAAAATATTCAGGGACGATTCATAGATCCTGAACCATTAATTTTTCCTCCGGAACCACCAATCATTCAAACAGAGATTGTTGAGGAACGAACCATTAAATCAGAATCCTCTAGTGATTCAGATTTAACAAATTCAATTATGGAAAATCTGGAACCTTTAAGCATGGAAGACCGAATGAGAGCTAAACGCACTGGCCAAGGTCACGCAATTACTCATCCAGACATTAATGCGCCAGATTATGAAATCAAAGGACAAATTCTACATATGGTGACTAATCAATGCCAATTTAGTGGTGCGCCGAAGGAAGATCCAAATGAACATCTTCGTACCTTTAATAGGATCTGCACACTATTTAAAATAAGAGAAGTGGAGGATGAACAGATATATCTCATGTTATTTCCCTGGACTATAAAGGGAGAAGCCAAAGATTGGTTGAAATCGTTACCTGAAGGGGCGATTGATACATGGGATGTTTTAGTTGAAAAATTTCTTAAACAATTCTTTCCGGCATCTAAAGCCGTAAGACTTCAAGGAGAAATTGTTACATTCACACAGAAACCGAATGAAACTCTATATGAGGCATGGACAAGATTTGAAAGTTATTAAGAGGATGTCCGCAACATGGTTTAGACACCTGTCAAATAGTACAAATATTCTACCAAGGATGCGACATCACTACAAGGAAAGACATAGACATAGCAGCTGGTGGTTCTATTATGAAGAAAACCGAAACTGATGCTTACAAAATTATTGATAACACTGCTTCCCACTCACATGAGTGGCATCAAGAAAAAGATATCGTTAGATCATCTAAAGCAGCTAGAGCCGATTCTAGCCATGACTTAGATTCCATTTCAGCAAAGATAGATGTTGTCGAGAGACGAATGGAAAAGATGACTAAAGATATCCACTCAATACGAATTAGTTGTGAGCAGTGGGGAGGGCCACATTTGACAAAAGATTGTCTCAGTATTGAGCTAACAATGGAACAAAGAGAGAATATTTCATACATAAACCAAAGGCCTGGAAATAATTATCAGAATAATTATCAACCGCCAAGACCGATTTACAATCAAAACTAGAATTATAACCGAAATATTCCATACAACAACCAACAAGGTCCTAGCAATCAACAAGTATCCAATAATACTTACAACCAGCAAAGACCTAATTTTCAAAACAAACCACCACAAACCGATGATAAAAAGCCGAATTTAGAAGATATGATGACGAAGCTAGTTGAAACTCAAACGCAGTTTTTCACATCTCAAAAACAAACCAATGAACAAAATGCTCAAGCATTTAGAAATCAACAAGCTTCTATTCAAAATCTGGAACAAGATGTAAGTAACCTAGCAAGGTTAATAGGTGAAAGAAAATTGGGAAGTTTGCCTAGTGATACAAATGCTAACCCCCGGAATGAAACAGCTAAAGCTATTACCACAAGAAGTGGTACAACACTTAAACCACCTGAAATACCTGTAACTTCTGATGAAGCTATTCCTACTCCACAAGAACCACAACTTGATCAAGATAAGGAAAAAGAACCGGTAGTTGAAAATGTTAATGAAGATAACACAGTTAAGGCTAAACCTTATGTTAAACCATACCAACCACCACTTCCTTACCCGAGTAAAATAAAAAAAGAGAAACTTGAAGCCGAGCAATCCAAATTCTTGGATATGTTTAAACAGATAAATGTAAATCTTCCTTTCATTGATGTGATTTCAGGAATGCCTAGATATGCTAAATTTTTGAAAGATCTGATCACGAATAGAAAGAAAATGGAAGAACTCTCGGCTGTTACTATGAATGCTAATTGTTCTGCAGTGCTGTTGAATAAGATACCAGAAAAATTATCTGATCCAGGAAGTTTCACAATTCCATGTTTTCTGGGTAGTTTTAGTTCAATAGAAGCATTGGCAGACTTAGGTGCTAGTATAAATTTAATGCCTTATTCACTATACGCTAAACTAGACCTTAGAGAATTGAAACCAACAAGAATAAGTATACAACTAGTCGATAGATCAATAAAATATCCTAGAGGGATAATGGAGAACATGCTAGTTAAAGTTGGTACTTTAGTATTTCCAGTAGATTTTGTTGTTCTGGACATGGAAGAAGATTCACAAGTTCCTCTCATATTAGGAAGACCATTCTTAAACATGGCTAAAGCAATGATAGACGTGTTTGGTAAGAAATTGACCCTAAGTATAGAGGACGAGAGTGTTACCTTTTCAGTTGATAGAGCAATGCAACAACCGCAATCTGCAGATGATACATGCTATTATATTCAAACTATAGACTCACATGCAGAATTGTTAGAAGAATTTTCAGAATTACAAGGAACAGGAGAATGTTCTTTAGGAGAAGGTACTGAACCAATTGATGAAGCTGAAATGTTAGCTACACTAATGTCTAATGGATATGAACCAACAACAGAAGAAATTCAAATGCTAAAAGAAGAAGACAGATATCGATACAAATCATCGATAGAAGAACCTCCGACATTAGAGTTAAAGCCACTTCCAAACCATTTGGAATACGCTTATTTACATGGTGAATCTGAATTACCTGTAATAATATCGTCTTCTCTTACTAAAAATGAGAAATCACAACTCATTTCTGTGTTGAAAGCTCATAAACCATCCATTGCATGGAAGATTCATGATATTAAAGGAATAAGTCCTTCGTATTGCACACATAAAATCCTTATGGAAGAAGGTCATAAAACGTATGTGCAACGCCAACGAAGACTAAATCCTAATATGCAAGATGTTGTTAAAAAAGAAATTATTAAACTGCTAGATGCAGGTTTAATTTATCCGATTTCTGATAGTCCATGGGTAAGCCCAGTTCAATGCGTGCCTAAGAAGGGTGGCATGACTGTCATCACAAATGAGAAAAATGAGCTTATTCCTACTAGAACTGTAACAGGATGGCGTGTATGTATTGATTATAGAAAATTAAATGACGCCACCAGAAAAGATCACTTTCCCTTACCTTTTATTGATCAAATGTTGGAAAGATTAGCCGGAAACAGTTACTATTGTTTTCTTGATGGTTTTTCCGGATATTTTCAAATTCTAATAGCACCCGAAGATCAAGATAAAACCACATTCACGTGCCCTTATGGTACTTTTGCTTACAAACGCATGCCATTTGGACTTTGCAACGCCCCTGCAATCTTTCAAAGGTGCATGATGGCGATTTTTCACGACATGATAGAAGAATGCATGGAAGTTTTCATGGATGACTTTTCAGTCTTCGGTGATACATTTGAATCATGTCTAGCTAATCTTGAACGAATGCTTATTAGATGCGAACAATCAAATCTAGTACTTAATTGGGAGAAATGCCATTTCATGGTTAAAGAAGGCATCGTTCTTGGACATAAAATTTCAAAGGAAGGAATTGAAGTGGATAGAGCTAAAGTAGATGTAATTGCTAAACTTCCACATCCTACCAATGTTAGAGGAGTTAGGAGTTTTCTAAGGCATGCCGGTTTTTACCGACGTTTCATAAAAGATTTTTCTAAAATTGCCACTCCTATGAATAAACTCCTAGAAAAGGATGCTCCATTCATCTTTTCAGATGAATGTATCAAATATTTTTATATTCTTAAAGAAAAACTCACTGATGCGCCGATCATGATAACACCAAATTGGAATTTACCATTTGAACTAATGTGCGATGCAAGTGATTTTGCAATGGAAGCCGTTTTAGGACAAAGGATTGAAAAACAATTTCAACCTATATATTATGCTAGTAAGACATTACATGGAGCACAAACAAATTACACAACTACTGAAAAAGAACTCCTTGCTATTGTCTTTGCTTTTGACAAATTTAGTTCATATCTCGTTCTAGCAAAAATGGTGGTCTATACCGACCATTCTGCTCTTAGATACCTATTTTCGAAACAAGATGCCAAACCAAGATTAATCCGTTGGATCTTACTCTTACAAGAGTTCGATATTGAAATCCGAGATAAAAGAGGAGCAGAAAATCTCGCCGCTGATCATCTTTCTCGTCTTGAAAATCCCGAATTAGAAGTTCTAAATGAATCGGCCATACAAGACAACTTTCCTGATGAATATCTATTGAAGATAGATTATAATGAAATTTCATGGTTTGCAGACTATGAAAACTACTTAGTATATGGATTCCTTGAAAAAGGATTGTCGTACCAAAAATGAAAGAAATTCTTTAGTGATATAAAACACTATTTCTGGGAAGATCCACATCTGTTTAAAAGTTGTCCCGATGGAATAATACGCCGATGTGTATTCGGAGATGAAGCTAGTAAAATCTTAAACCATTGTCACACAGGACCAACAGGAGGGCATTATGGGCCTCAACTAACAGCAAGAAAAATTTATGATGCTGGATTCTTTTGGTCTACAATTTACAAAGACGCACACCTTCTTTGCAAATCATGTGATGCTTGTCAAAGGGCTGTAAAAATAAGTCAACGTGATGAAATACCACAAAATGTCATTCAAGTATGTGAAGTATTTGACATTTGGGGTATTGACTTTATGGGTCCATTTCCAAAATCTCATAATAATCTCTACATTCTCGTTGCCATTGATTATGTATCTAAATGGGCGGAAGCACAAGCTCTCCCAACTAACGATGCACGAGTTGTAGTCAACTTTTTAAAACGTCTTTTTGCAAGGTTTGGAACACCAAAAGCTTTAATAAGTGATCGGGGAACTCATTTCTGTAATAATCAACTTGAGAAAGTTCTTAAAAGATATGGAGTAACTCATAAAATCTCCACCGCTTATCATCCACAGACAAGTGGACAAGTTGAAAATACCAACTGAGCATTAAAACGTATTCTAGAGAAAACCGTAGGATCAAATCCGAAGGAATGGTCCATAAAATTGGAGGATGCACTCTGGGCTTTTAGAACAGCCTACAAAACTCCAATTGGAACCACACCTTTTAGACTCATTTACGGAAAAGCATGTCATCTTCCAGTAGAAATTGAACACAAAGCATTTTGGGCTTTGAAGACATGTAATCTTGATTTACATGAAGCTGGACGTCTACGGTTAAGTCAACTAAACGAATTAGAAGAATTAAGACATGAAGCATACGAAAATTCATTAATCTATAAAGAAAGAACGAAGAAATGGCATGATAAAAGAATCAGAAGTTTAAAAGAATTTAAAGAAGGCGACAGAGCTCTTCTTTTCAATTCACGATTCAAGCTATTTTCTGGAAAATTGAAATCAAGATGGTCTGGACCATTCATAATCAAAAGAGTTTTCCCATACGGAACGATAGAATTAATAAATTCAAATGGGATTGAATTTAAGGTTAATGGTCACAGAGTTAAACATTACATACATGGTCCGATGGAAGTTGACAACAAAGTTAATCACAATTTCGATACCACAACTAACTAAGTGTGGGGAGAATCAAGTCTTTAAAGGTTTATGTATTTCTGTTAGAGTTAGATTTTTTGTTTTCGTGTAGTTCTCGAAAATGGAACCCGAATGGTCTTTCCCTAGCAGACCCTAAAGAACTAGTCTTCTCCCCCCATTCTGAATTTTTATTTTTTTTAGGTTTTTACGAAATGAAGACTTCCTGTGAATTAAACCATGGTCTAATGCTACACGCTTTGATCACTAAACGTAATAATGACACACTTCCGAGTGAACTAGTATCAGTAATCAGAGAAAGATTGGACGGAGTAAGAAAAGAATCCAGATGCGAAGATAATAAGTTACAATTTGGTAAAGGAAAATCAAAATCCGCAGCAAAAAGAAGAGCACGACACCTTGAAAGATGTCACAAATGCGGAAAATGGTCACATGGAGGTAAATGTTCAAATAATCAAACCTATTCAAACACCGAATTTGTTACTTTATGCAGAGACGGACCGTTCATATGTTTAGAAGAAAAAACACTGAATGCTCGAGGTTACGCCTATGTAGCCATGGAAAACCAATTAAACCGACTATCTTATGAGTGGGATAGATCATATCACTAAGAATACTATCTCACAGGTAAGTCTGTACAGTTTTTATTTTTATTTTTATTTTTAACCTTTTGATAATAAACGCTAATTTGTTCGCTATAAAGTATTAAATTGGTATTGAGTAAAATTAGGTTTGGCGACCGACATTATTGATATCATTCAAAAATTTATTTCATCACTGCGAAATTTAACGTTTATTCTTAAGGTATAAATATCTTTAATCAATCAACCCAAAATATTTCAAAAATTCGTCATGAGTTAAATTAGGTCATGGAACCGAAATTACTTTACCGAAAAGAGGGGCGCATATTTTTGATAATATTTGATTGATTAAAGTGGGATAAAAGCCAAAAAGATTTTTAATTTTATTTTTACCATGTTTTTAAAATTAATATAAAAATCTTAAATTAATATTGTAAACTTTTTAAATTAATATATTTAAAATTGTAAATATTTGAACAATTGATATTTTTAAGTTTGTATGTATAAAAACAAAAATATAATATAAGTTTGGTGTGAATTTATAATATGATTTTTTAATTAAGTTTGGTGTGAATTTTTAATTTTATGCATTTTTAAATTTAAGTTTGGTGTGAATTTAAAAACAAAAATTTACTTTATTTCGTTAAGTTAAAAATATGATTTTTAAAATTCTTCGTGAGTTGAAGACTAGGTCTTTGAACCGAAATTGCTTTACCCGAGGGAGGGACGAGAACTTTTATTATCATTATTTTTAATCTTATTGAATTAAAGTATGCCAAAAACATTAAAAAAAAAACCCAAAAATCTAAGCTTTTAAAACCGCGGTTTAAAAAGACAAATTTTAAAATTTTGTCGAAGGACGGACTAAGACATCGATTCGAAACGACCTCGTCCTAAAACAAAGGAAAACAAAATTTTAAATTTATTTTATATTTGTTTTATAAGTTAAGGCTTATTTAAAAAAAAAAAAAAAAAAAAAAAAAATCGCCGCGACTCGCGGTGTTTGAAGCGAAAAACCACCGCGACTCGCGGAACTTGCGAAATCCAGAAAAAAATAAAACAAGCTGAACAGACAGCTCTTTCCCCATTTCTACAAAATACTGCGAAATACACACACAAACACATCTCAAATTCGCAATTTTTCACCATTTTTCATCAAATTTTTTACTAAAATCATGTTGAGAAGGATGCTATCAAGGAATTACTCAAGAAAAACGGTAAATTTCTACACCTAAACACCATTTAATCCGAAAATTAGTGTTCTTGAGCAATTTTATACCCAATTCAATTTTGATGCTTTTTAGTGTAATTATGCTTAAATTGTTTATGTATTATGCTTGTATAACCTAGATTGATGCTATTTAACATGATTAGAAGCATTAAACTTCAAATTTTGAGTAATCTAGGGTTTGTGTTCTTGAGCAATTTGGGGCTTTTTGATATAAACAGGTTATGGCCGATTTTTGTCATGAATTGTTGCTAAATTAAGTAGTGTAACATGTTTAGGTAGTTAAATGATCCAAACTTTGAGCCTAAACATGATTTTTGAGAATTAAAGTGGACTTTTTCAAGTCTAAAATTCATGAACTTGATTTTTGAGAGATAATGCCATTTGAAACTTGTTTAATTGCTAGTAATGATTATTTTGACATGTTATTTGAGTTGAATGCTTATGAACTTGGCGAACATTTTCGTATATGCTTATTTGAAAAAGTGTAGATTTGATAAAAATATGAAAATGAGCATAAGTTTGATATAAATTGGACATGTCATTGTAATTATTTTGATTGATGATTTTGCTGACACTAATGCATATTTGGATGTACAAAAATTGTGTTTGATGTGTTTTGCAGACTGAAAGGGGTGAATCTTCATCCCAAGCTCGCAATGCTCCTCCTGAGAATGCAGAACAACAGGATGTTGATAGCTATTATAAACAAGATATACCTCATCCAGTTATGACATTTTCAGATATGCACGTGGAGAATTTGCACCCGAACTTGAGATTTGACAGACTTTGGATAGATTATCCAAAATACCAAAGGGGCTTGCATACTCTTCATTCTAAAGCTGTTGAAGTACCTAGGGTAATAGAATGGGAACCGTTAGAAGCTGTAGAATTGGCCGGGCCAATTAGAGAATTACTTACACAGAGGTATGATAATTCTACTTTTAACGATTGGGTATGTTTATTCAACATGCGTAGGCCTGTATATAAAGTATGGTGTGAAGAATTATTGTGTAGTATAGAAATAAATGATCGGGTAGCTAGTTTAACTGATCGATCTTTTATTAGATTTTTGTTAGGAGGTTCGATGCGCCACATTTCTTTACTAGACATGGCTCAGGCCTTACGTATATATACGCCTGAGGAGTTAGCATCTGCCGATTGTCGAGGGTTAATATTGAACGGTAGAAAATTGATGAAAATTTTGATACGCATGGTGTATGGAGTCAAATGACTAGCCATCACCGATTTAAAGGGGGAAATTACTCTTATTTGGATATAGATAGAGCTGAATTAAGAGTAATCCATAGGTTTTTAGCCAACTTGATTACACAACGAGGTAAGAATAAGGAAAAGGTAAATGAACAGGATTTGTTTTACCACATGTGTATTCGAGACCCACAAAGCGCTGTAAGTATACCTTATTGTGTGGGTTATTATTTATCAGCTATGGTTAGAGGGATGAGACCGCACAGTATAATAGGAGGTGGTATATTTATTACTTTGATTGCTGAATATCTCAATGTGGATATAAGTCGGGGGGGATTATTAATCGAAGAACCAGAACCCCACGATACAATTGGTTTAAATGTATACCATGGTGCTAAAGTTTTGAAGAGGCGAAATAACACTGCGGTACGATATAATGGTAGACATTCACAGGTTGAGAGAAACCAACAGCCAGGTAATGTGGGAGGGGAAATGAAATGACAGAAATGCAAAGGTTTATAGCTTCACAAGAGTATGAAAATGCTAGACATAGAGCATTTGAAGATTGACAAGTTCATCAAAACCAAATCATAGCTCATTGCCAACATATAGGTAGAAACTATATTCCTACTCCAACACCCGTATTCCCTCCCTGGTCTATAGAGATGCAACCACCGTATCCTACGTATAACCCAGTCGAAGAATTCTATAACACATACAGTTATGCATGGAACCCCTACTGGTATCAATATTATCCCTAGTCTACTTAGTTTTATTTATTTTATTATTTGTAATGTTGATACATTTAATACTTATGTTAATATTGTAATAGTTTTTATAATTTTCTAACTTTTATTATTAGATTTTAATAATTTTTGAATGTGGGGTAATATACCAAACTTCAAAAATATGTATATATGTTTGCAGTTTATCTTATGTACACAACAGGGTAAAACAACGCATTTTCAAAGACTGACATTAAGTTCAGCAAAAGCAACTAATTTTGACGACAAGATGCAAAATATATGTGAAATAACAACAAGACGGAATGAACAAATGATGTGCACCATTTATCATTCAACACAAACAACAATATGTTTGGAAACTTTGGTAAAATTTAATCATTTTTCTACGCTAATCACCCTCAATAATTTAAATTGTTACTGATTTCTTGCAAATGAGGGCATTGCAAGATCTTAAGTGTGGGAAGGGGTTAAATTCTTTCGAAATTTTAAAATTTTTTACTTTATACACTTGGTTACCATTAGAAATACTAGTAAAGCAGTAGTTGTATTAGAATCTAGTGCTCTCTGATAATAAAGAACAGCCCTAGTCTTATATACTGACTACCCAATTCTAGTAAAATTTTTCAAAATTTTCAATTAAATGAACTCAAAATCATGTTTATACATATTTATGAACGATAAAACTAGGTGTTAACACCGAAATTATTGTTACCTCGGAAAGGACATAAATTGAGAAACAAACCAAAATGTTAGAATTTATTTAAGAATGGAATAGAGGAAAATAAAAAGGCAAAGAAAAGAAAATAAAGGCCAAGTGTGGGAAATTTTTACCAAGTTATTCAAAATATATATCACATATTTCTGTAACAAATAATTGAAAATACTTTTATTTTGAACGATAATTAACTATTTTACCCGATTTACTGTAAGAAAGATGGATCTACACGATGAATCAATTCCATCATTAAAAGGAAGTAAAGTCTTCCGAAAAAGAAACGCGCTTCCTGATTTAGGTCATGAAGTTGTCGTCCAGACCAGCTGTAGGTTGACGAAAAACCTAGAAAAGTCATCACTAAAATTAGCAGGAAATCCATGGACCTCAGCATCAAACAGGGTCGCCAAGTGGTCAGACTTATCCTAACCATGAGAGGATCTGTCTTGTAAAATGGGGAGGGCGCCGTGCAAATTAGCTGGATAAGACTAATGAATCAGATTCCCAGAAAGGATAATCTCCTTAAAGATTAAAAATTAGCTTTTAAGCCTGATATTACTCAATCCTTGAGATTGACCTTAAAGATTGAGAATTACAAACTCATGGAATTCAATGATATCTAAACTCGAGCTTGAACGAGAAAATATTTTGATCAAAATTAAAACCGATTTGTTTTCTGAAAACCCATTTTCAATGCGTTCATTACCATTGAACGTAAAATCCTAGGAATTCACCTGGAATTCATTAGGTCACCTGAACCAAATCGGGTGTCAACCGTAAAAACGGTGGTTGCATAGCATGGTCAAAGACAGGACCTTGTGCCAGACTGAAAAATTATAAGGGTGAGCTTTACTATTGCTCCTACAAAGGATAGTAATTGCGTCCGACACGTTATAGACCATAATTAAAAGCATGTCAGGAGACATTGCCTTAACAGTTGCTTGTTCAATGCTTTCCTTTACAACCAGACGGTAGTTTACCGAAAGGTAATATACAGAGCAAGTATACTTTACGTGTTGCTTTTCTAATACAAGGTTAGCAAGTGGGTGACACAAAACCATAAGTTTTGAGCCAAAATTTTCAAATCTAAAACCCACCAAACCCACAAAAAAAGAATTTGCAAACACCGGTGAAGGGTTATTCCGGAAAACTTATCTTGGGTAAAAGCTAGATTTAATTTTCAAAAGATCAAATGTTTTCATAAAGATCCAATTTCTTAATGGATCTAAATTCTTATAGTCATGTGAGACTGTAAACCACATCGTTACTACCATTGTTTATACCGCCGTAAAGAAATCACTGATGTACAAAGTGTGAAGAATAAAGAAGTGATTCTAGTATTTCAAGACTATATTGCTTGAGGACAAGCAACGCTCAAGTGTGAGAATATTTGATAATGCTAAAAACGAACATATATTTCATAGCATTATCCCTCAAGAAAGACAAGCTTTTAGTTGCAATTGTTCTATTTACAAGTGATATTCGTTTAAATAATAAAAGGTGAAGACAAAAGACAGATTCGACGAATTGAAGTCGCAAACGACCAAAAAGCTCAAAAGTACAAAATACAATCAAAGAGGTTCCAATTATTGATAAGAAACGTCTCAAAATTACAAGAGTACAAGATTCAAAACGCAAAGTACAAGATATTAAATTGTACGCAAGGACGTTCGAAAATCCGGAACCGGGACCAGAGTCAACTCTCAACGCTCGATGCAATGGACTAAAAATTACAAGTTAACTATGTATATAAATATAATATAATATATAATTAATTATATAAATTATATATATTATATTTATATAAAAATCCGTCGGCAAGAAAGGAGCCAAAATGGAGTGAGCTGTAAAATCAAACTCCGCGACTCGCGGAGTTTGAAGAGGAAAAGTGCCGCGAGTCGCGGAGATTCCCTGGACTCAAATCCCTATAAAAGGCAACGCAGTTTGATCATTTTTAATATCAATATATATCCATCCTCTCTATATCTATACGTAAATATTTATATTTATATTTTAATTTTAATTTTAATCCTAATAATAAGGGTATGTTAGCGAATGTTGTAAGGGTGTAAGTCGAAATTCTGTCCGTGTAACGCTACGCTATTTTTAATCATTGTAAGTTATGTTCAACCTTTTTAATTTAATGTCTCGTAGCTAAGTTATTATTATGCTTATTTAAAACGAAGTAATCATGATGTTGGGCTAATTACTAAAATTGGATAATTGGGCTTTGTACCATAATTGGGGTTTGGACAAAAGAACGACACTTGTGGAAATTAGACTATGGGCTATTAATGGGCTTTATATTTGTTTAACTAAATGATAGTTTGTTAATTTTAATATAAAGATTTACAATTGGACGTCCCTATAAATAACCATATACACTCAATCTGACACGATGGGCGGGATATTTATATGTACGAATAATCGTTCATTTAACCGGACACGGGAATGGATTAATAGCCACTAGAATTATTAAAACAGGGGTGAAATTATGTACAAGGACACTTGGCATAATTGTTAACAAAGTATTAAAACCTTGGGTTACACGCAGTCGATAACCTGGTGTAATTATTAAACAAAGTATTAAAATCTTGTTACAGTTTAAGTCCCCAATTAGTTGGAATATTTAACTTCGGGTATAAGGATAATTTGACGAGGACACTCGCACTTTATAATTATGACTGATGGACTGTTATGGACAAAAACCAGACGGACATATTAAATAATCCAGGACAAAGGACAATTAACCCATGGGCATAAAACTAAAATCAACACGTCAAACATCATGATTACGGAAGTTTAAATAAGCATAATTCTTTTATTTCATATTTAATTTCCTTTATTTTATATTTAATTGCACTTCTAATTATCGCACTTTTATTTATTGTTATTGTATTTAATTGCATTTTAATTATCGCAATTTTATTTTATCGCACTTTTATTTATCGCAATTTCATTATCATTATTTATTTTACGCTTTAAATTAAGTTGTATTTATTTTTACATTAGGTTTTAACTGCAACTAAAGTTTTAAAATCGACAAACCGGTCATTAAATGGTAAAAACCCCCCTTTATAATAATAATATTACTTATATATATATATATATATATATATATATATATATATATATTTGTATTTTTATAAAATAAAACTAATATAGCGTTAAGCTTTGTCTAAAAGATTCCCTGTGGAACGAACCGGACTTACTAAAAACTACACTACTGTACGATTAGGTACACTGCCTATAAGTGTTGTAGTAAGGTTTAAGTATATCCATTCTATAAATAAATAAATATCTTGTGTAAAATTGTATCATATTTAATAGTATTTCGTTGTAAAATTTAATAGTATTTTATACCCCTTAGCTATACCATCAAGTATTTTTGGCGCCGCTGCCGGGGATCTCAATTTCTTGTTTAAAAGCCGGAAGCGCAACGCTAATATATAAAAAAAAGATTTTTATTTTTAGTTTACTTTTATAAAAATACGCTTTTATAAAAATACGTTTTAAATATTCGAAAACATAAAAAGAAAACAAAAATATAAATATTTTTAAGAGTTTGTTAAATATTTAAGTTTTATAAAGTTTCTTTATTTTTATTTTATAAAAATATAAGTTTTATTTAAATATTTATAAATATTTTATTTAAATATTTAAACAGAAAATATAAAAAAAAACTGAAGCGAATGATTTTTGGCCTGCACCTAATCTGAAACTTCGAACCCCGTGACTTGCGGAGTTTTTCAGCTTCGAGAACCGCGACTCGCGGAGTTCTCTCTGACACGGGTACACAGAAACCCTAACAGCATCATTACGTAATTATTATTATTATTAATAATTAAAAACCCTAATTAGGTTTTAATTTTTAATTAATTAAGTTTAGTTTATTTATTTAATTTGTATATTTAGTTTAATTAATTTAAATAAATTATAAAATTAACACTCTTATAAAATAAATAATATAAAAATAATATTTTTATAAAAATTGTACTTTTTACAACTTTTAGTATATTTTTATATTTTGTACCTTTTTAATTGTTTTAGCGTAATATTTGTGTTTTTCGCTCGTATTTAGTTTTAAACTTAGTTTTTGCCATAGTTATTTTTATTTCTAGATTTTTAGGCTTTGCCGTAAAATCCCTTAAGTGCTTTTTCTTTAGACTAAGATTTAGGTGCTTTAGAATTTTGCGACGCCTTTTTAAGTTTTAGTACCTTTTTAAGTTATTACCATTTGGGATATAGTTTTTCTTTTAAGCTTTAATATTTTTAGACGCAACCTTTAATTTTTAGTTTTTAGTGCCTTTTTAAGTTTCAACACGCTACTTTCTTATTTTTATTTTTCGACGCCTTTTACCTATGTATCAATTATCACTCCAATTAGTAATCTCAATTTGCGATTATAATTTTAAGTTAGTGATAGTAATAAGGTTGGGTTAGTCGAGTATTTTTAAGTTTTATAAGTTTTTTTTTATTTCTTATTTTTCGACGCCTTTTATTTTTCGATCTTTTCTTTTTCGACCTTTTTCGACGCGCTCTTTTTCTTTCTTATTTCTCGCTATTCTAGTTTTTAGGACATAGATTTTTATTCTACTTTTTATCTAAATTTCTTAAAATTACGAAAATTTATTTTAAGTGGTTAAATTGATAGACATCAAAATTTTCTGGTTCGTAGTAATAGTTGGATTTGTACGTGGACCGGGTTAATGGAGCCAAACAGTACTCAATTATATTGAGACCAAACGAATCCTGCCCCTCTGCTGCATCTTTTGGCTATTCGAAACGTGGGCAAAATCAGAAAAGTCTATTAACTGAATAACTTATATAATTTTTCTTTCCTTTTAAAAACTAATAGGATATTCAGTGAATGCACCGAGCAAGACGTTCACCACCTTTTGTACGTTCACCACCTGTAACTAGATCAAGACATCTAGCTAATATTGTCGCCGTTGATAATCCATTTTTTGAACCCGACCTCACAATTGAGAATCCGAAAAATATTCAGGGATGATTCATAGATCCTAAACCATTAATTTTTCCTCCGGAACCACCAATCATTTAAACAGAGATTGTTGAGGAACGAACCATTAAATCAGAATCCTCTAGTGATTCAGATTCAACAAATTCAATTATGGAAAATCTGGAACCTTTAAGTATGGAAGACCGAATGAGAGCTAAACGCACTGGCCAAGGTCACGCAATTACTCATCCAGACATTAATGCGCCAGATTATGAAATCAAAGGACAAATTCTACATATGGTGACTAATCAATGCCAATTTAGTGGTGCGCCGAAGGAAGATCCAAATGAACATCTTCGTACCTTTAATAGGATCTGCACACTATTTAAAATAAGAGAAGTGGAGGATGAACAGATATATCTCATGTTATTTCCCTGGACTTTAAAGGAAGAAGCCAAAGATTGGTTGGAATCGTTACCTGAAGGGGCGATTGATACATGGGATGTTTTAGTTGAAAAATTTCTTAAACAATTCTTTCCGGCATCTAAAGCCGTAAGACTTTAAGGAGAAATTGTTACGTTCACACAGAAACCGAATGAAACTCTTTATGAGGCATGGACAAGATTTGGAAAGTTATTAAGAGGATGTCCGCAACATGGTTTAGACACCTGTCAAATAGTACAAATATTCTACCAAGGATGCGACATCACTACAAGGAAAGACATAGACATAGCAGCTGGTGGTTCTATTATGAAGAAAACCGAAACTGATGCTTACAAAATTATTGATAACACTGCTTTCCACTCTCATGAGTGGCATCAAGAAAAAGATATCATTAGATCATCCAAAGCAGCTAGAGCCGATTCTAGCCATGACTTAGATTCCATTTCATTAAAGATAGATGCTGTCGAGAGATGAATGGAAAAGATGACTAAAGATATCCACTCAATACGAATTAGTTGTGAGCAGTGTGGAGGACCACATTTGACCAAAGATTGTCTCAGTATTGAGCTAACAATGGAACAAAGAGAGAATATTTCATACATAAACCAAAGGCCTGGAAATAATTATCAACCGCCAAGACCGATTTACAATCAAAACCAGAATTATAACCGAAATATTTCATACAACAACCAACAAGGTCCTAGCAATCCACAAGTATCCAATAATACTTATAACCAGCAAAGACCTAATTTTCAAAACAAACCACCACAAACCGATGATAAAAAGCTGAATTTAGAAGATATGATGACGAAGCTAGTTGAAACTCAAACGCAGTTTTTCACATCTCAAAAACAAACCAATGAACAAAATGCTCAAGCATTTAGAAATCAACAAGCTTCTATTCAAAATCTGGAACAAGAAGTAAGTAACCTAGCAAGGTTAATAGGTGAAAGAAAACCGGGAAGTTTGCCTAGTGATACAAATGCTAACCCCCGGAATGAAACAGCTAAAGCTATTACCACAAGAAGTGGTACAACACTTAAACCACCTGAAATACCTGTAACTTCTGATGAAGCTATTCCTACTCCACAAGAACCACAACCTGATCAAGATAAGGAAAAAGAACCGGTAGTTGAAAAGGTTAATGAAGATAACACAGTTAAGGCTAAACCTTATGTTAAACCATACCAACCACCACTTCCTTACCCGAGTAAAATGAAAAAAGAGAAACTTGAAGCCGAGCAATCCAAATTCTTGGATATGTTTAAACAGATAAATGTAAATCTTCCTTTCATTGATGTGATTTCAGGAATGCCTAGATATGCTAAATTTTTGAAAGATCTGATCACGAATAGAAAGAAAATGGAAGAACTCTCGGCTGTTACTATGAATGCTAATTGTTCTGCAGTGCTGTTGAATAAGATACCAGAAAAATTATCTGATCCAGGAAGTTTAACAATTCCATGTTTTCTGGGTAGTCTTAGTTCAATAGAAGCATTGGCAGACTTAGGTGCTAGTATAAATTTAATGCCTTATTCACTATACGCTAAACTAGACATTGGAGAATTGAAACCAACAAGAATAAGTATACAACTAGCCGATAGATCAATAAAATATCCTAGAGGGATAATGGAGAACATGCTAGTTAAAGTTGGTACTTTAGTATTTCCAGTAGATTTTGTTGTTCTGGACATGGAAGAAGATTCACAAGTTCCTCTAAAAAGAATTTAAGGAAGGAGACAGAGTTCTTCTTTTCAATTCACGATTCAAGCTATTTCCTGGAAAATTGAAATCTAGATGGTCTGGACCATTCATAGTCAAAAGAGTTTTCCCGTACAGAACAGTAGAATTAATAAATTCGAATGGGATTGAATTTAAGGTTAATGGTCACAGAGTTAAACATTACATAGATAATCCAATGGAAGTTGAAGATGAAGATGAAGTTAATCACAATTTCGACACCACAGCTAACTAAGTGTGGGAAGATTCGAATCTTTTAAGGGTAATACGTATTTCTTTCAAGAGTTAGATATTCTGTTTTTGTGTAGTTCTCGAAAATGAAATTCGAATGGTCTTTCCCTAGCAAACCCTAAAGAACTAGTCTTCTCCCTCCATTCTGAATTTTTATTTCTTTTAGGTTTTACGAGATGAAGAATTCCTTTGATCTGAACCATGGTCTACTACTACACGCTATGATTACTAAACGTAATAATAACATCTTCCCGAGTGAACTGGTATCATTCATAAGAGGCAAAATGGACGAAGAGAGGAAAGAACTCAGGAAAAATCATCATAAGATACATTTTGGTAAAGGAAAATCAAAATCCGCAAAAAAAAGAAGACACGACACCTTGAAAGATGTCATAAATGCAAAAAATGGTCACACGAAGGTAAATGTTCGAACAATAAAACATATTCAAATACCGAATTTGTTACTCTATGCAGAGAAGGACCGTTCATATGTTTAGAATAAAAGTTATTGAAAAATTGAGGTTACGCCTATGTAGCTATGGAAAACCAAATCACACGACTCTCCTATGAGTCAACTAAAGCAGGTCTCTGAGAATTCTATCTCACAGGTAGGTATGTACAGTTTTTATTTTATTTTTATTGCTTTTAACCTTTTGATAATAAACGCTGAATCGTTCGCTATAAAGTATTAAATTGATATTCAATAAAAATAGGTATGCGAAACCGAAATTATTGATATCATACAAAAATTTATTACATCACTGCAAAATTTACCGTTTATTCATAAGGTATAAATATCTTTAATCAATCAATTCAAAATATTTCAAAAATTCGTCAGGAGTAAAACTAGGTAAAATAGCCGAAATTACTTTACCCAAAAGAGGGACGTATATTTTTGATAATATTTGATTGATTAAAGTGGGATAAAAGACCAAAAAGATTTTAATTTTATTTTTACCATATTTTTAAAATATTATAAATTTTTAAAACCAATATATTTAAGTTTTTAAATATTTTAAAAATTAATATTTTCAATATAAGTTTGTAAAATTAATGTATAAAAATATTAATGATATTTTTATGAATTTTTAATTTTATGCATATTAAATTTAAGTTTGGTGTGAATTTAAAAAGCAAAAATGTACTTTATTTCATCAAGTTAAAAATTTAATTTCTAAAATTCGTCGTGAGTTGAAGACTAGGTCGTTGAACCGAAATTGCTTTACCCGTGGGCGGGACGAGAAATTTTGTTATCATTATTTTTAATCTTATTGATCTAAAGTATGCCAAAAATATTAAAAAACTCGAAAATCTTTGCTTTTAAAACAATCACTTTAAAATGACAAATTTTAAAATTTTGTCGAGGAACGGACTAGGTAAACGTACCGAAACTACCTCTACCTAAAGTAAAAGGAAACAAAATGTTAAAAATTATTCATTTAAATTGTTTTAATAAATTAAGGTTTTATAAAAAATAAATATTATGTATATATATGTTTGTAGTTTATCTTATGTACAAAACAGGGTAAAACAGCGCACTTTCAAAGACGACATTAAGTTCAGCAAAAGCTACCAATTTTAACGACAAGACGTAAAATATCAAATGTGATATAAGACAATATGTTTGCAAACTCGGTATTTTTAATCATTTTTCTACGCTAATCACCCTCATGAATTTAAATTTTTACTGATTTCTTGCAAATGAGGGTATTGCAAGATCTCAAGTGTGGGGAAGGGTTATAAATTCTCTCGGGTTTACACTTGGTTTAATTGCCAAATTTTGTGAAAATTGTAAAAATTTTCAATTAAATGAACTCAAAATCATGTTTATACATATTTATGAACTATAAAACTAAGAGATAATACCGAAATTATTATTACCTCGAAAAGGACATAAATTGAGAAACAACCCAAAACACTTGAATTCATTTAAAATGGAATAGAAGAGAATAAAAAGGCAAAGAAAGAATTAAATAAAAGCTAAGTGTGGGAAGAATTCACCAAGTTCTTTAAAACATATATCACATATTCTTGTACAAGATTATTGCAGGAGCTTTTGTTTTGGACAAAATTAATTGTTTTACCCTATTTACTGTAATATATTTGAAAGAAAGATGGATCTACACGATGATCAATTCCATCATTAAAAGAAAGTAAAGTCTTCCGAAAAAGAAACGCGCTTCTTGATTTAGGTCAGGAAGTTGTCGTCCAGACCAGCTGTAGGTTGACGAAAAATCTAGAAAAGTCATCTCTAAAATCAGCAGGAAATCCACGGACCTCAGCATCAAACAGGGTCGCCAAGTGGTCAGACTTATCCTAACCATGAGAGTATCTGTCTCATAAAATGGGGAGGGCGCCGTGCAAATTAGCTTGATAAGACTAATGAATCAGACCCCAGAAAGGATAATCTCCTTAAAGATTAAAGATTAAAAATCAACATTTAAGCCTAATATTACTCAATCCTTGAGATTTACCTTAAAGATTGAGAATTACAGACTCATGGAATTCGATGATATCTAAACTCGAGCTTGAACGAGAAAATATTTTGATCAAATTAAAACCGATTTGTTTTCTTAAAACCTATTTTCAATGCGTTCATTACCATTGAACGTAAAATCTTAGGAATTCACCTAGAATTCATTAGGTCACCTGAACCAAATCGGGTGTCAACCGTAAGAACGGTGGTTGCATAGCATGGTCGAAGACAAGACCTTGTGCCAGACCGAAAAATTATAGGGTGATCTTTACTATTGCTCCTACAAAGGATAGTAATTGCATCCGACACGATATAAACCATAATAAAAAGCATGTCACGGGACATTGCCTTAACAGTTGCTTGTTCAACGCTTTCCTTTACAACCGGATGGTAGTTTACCGAAAGGTAATATACGGAGCAAGTATACTGGACGTGTTGCTTTCCCAATACAAGATTAGCAAGTGGGTGACACAAAACCGCAAGTTTTGAGCTAAAATTTTCAAATCTGAAACCCACAAAACCCACAAAAATAATTTGCAAACACCGGTGAAGGGTTATTCCGAAAAACTTATCTAGGGTAAAAGCTAGATTGAATTTTCAAAAGATCAAATGTTTTTATAA
Source organism: Rutidosis leptorrhynchoides (assembly GCF_046630445.1). Classification (NCBI taxonomy): domain Eukaryota; kingdom Viridiplantae; phylum Streptophyta; class Magnoliopsida; order Asterales; family Asteraceae; genus Rutidosis; species Rutidosis leptorrhynchoides. The sequence goes on from NC_092343.1 coordinate 100,297,959, forward strand.
TGATCCAATTTCCTAAAGGATCTAAATTTTTATAGTCATGTGGGACTGTAAACCACATCGTTACTACCATTGTTCTTACTGCCGTATTAAATCACTGATGTACAAAGTGTGAAGAATAAAGAAGTGATTCTAGTAAATTTATATTCAAGTTCTGTATTGCTTGAGGACAAGCAACGCTCAAGTGTAGGAATATTTGATAATGCTAAAAACAAACATATATTTCATAGCATTATCCCTCAAGAAAGACAAGCTTTTAGTTGCAATTGTTCTATTTACAAGTGATATTCGTTTAAATAATAAAAGGTGAAGACAAAAGATAGATTCGACGATTTGAAGACGCAAATGACCAAAAAGCTAAAAAGTACAAAGAACAATCAAAGTGGTTTAATTTATTGATGAGAAACGTCTAAAAGTTACAAGAGTACGAGCCGCGAAACGCAAAGTACAAGATATTAAATAGTACGCAAGGACGTTCGAAAATTCGGAACTAGGACATGAACTAACTTTCAACGCGCGACGCAACGGAGCAAAAATTACAAGTGAACTATGCACATAAATATAATATAATATATAAATAATTCTTAAAATTATATATATATATATTATATATATTTAATAAAACCGTCGGCAACAAGAAAACAAGCGAATGTGAGCTGTCCCAGGGGGCCATACGATCGCATGGCCAGGAAGCACAAAAGCCATGCGATCGCATGGATCACTGTAGCAGTTCACATTCTATAAATTGCAACGTTTTCGGCCGATTTATGTACTCTTTTATCTATCTCTCACTCTTCTCAGTTTATATTTATATTTATATTTTAATTTTAATTTTAATTTAAGATTAATAATAATAAGGTTATAGTGGTGAATGTTTTAAGTTTGTAAGTCGAAATTCTGTCCGTGTAACGCTACGCTATTAATACTCATTGTAAGTTATGTTCAACCCTTTTAAATTAATGTCTCGTAGCTAAGTTATTATTATGCTTATTTAAATCGAAGTAATCATGATGTTGGGATAAATATCAAAGACGGGGTTATTGGGCTTTGTACCATAATTGGGGTTTGGACAAAAGACCGACACTTGTAGAAATTGGACTATGGACTATTAATGGACTTTATATTTGTTTAATTGAATGATAGTTCGTTAATTTAATATAGAGATTTACAATTGGACGTAATTATAAATAACCATATACACTCGATCGGACACGATGGGCGGGATATTTATAAATACTAATAATCGTTCATTTGACCGGACACGGGAATGGATTAATAGTCAATGGACTCATTAAAACAGGGGTGAATTATGTACAAGGACACTTGGCGTAATTGTTAACAAAGTATTAAAACCTTGGGTTACACACAGTCGATATCCTGGTGTAATTATTAAACAAAGTATTAAGACCTTGTTACAGTTTAAGTCCCCAATTAGTTAGAATATTTGACTTCGGGTATAAGGATAATTTGACGAGGACACTCGCACTTTATATTTATGACTGATGGACTGTTTTGGACAAAAATCAGATGGACATATCGAATAATCCAGGACAAAGGACAATTAACCCATGATAATAAATTAAAATCAACACGTCAAACATCATGATTACTGAAGTTTAGATAAGCATAATTCCTTTATTTTATATCTCATCGCATTTTATTTTACCGTCATTTTATTTATCGCACTTTAATTTATCGCACTTTAATTATTGTCATTTACTTTACGCTTTAAATTAAGTTATATTTATTTTTAATATTTTACATTAGGTTTTAACTGCGACTTAAGACATAAAATCGACAAACCGGTCATTAAACGGTAAAACCCCCTTTTATAATAATAATAATATTACTTATATATATATATATATATATATATATATATATATATATATATATATATATATATATATATATATATATATATATATATATATATATATATATATATATATATATATATATATATATAGCGTTAAACTTGGCTAGCTCCCTGCAGAACGAACCGGACTTACTAAAAACTACACTACTGTACGATTAGGTACACTGCCTATAAGTGTTGTAGCAAGGTTTAGGTATATTCACTCTATAAATAAATAAATAACTTGTGTAAAATTGTATCGTATTTAATAGTATTTCGCAATAAAAATATAACTATTTCGTATACGCTGCTGCACACATCAATGATGCATGAAGATAATGATGGTGGATCAAGCACATGTACGTAACGGTTCAATGAATCGTGATTCAAGTACACTTTTCTAACCTTTTTCTCTATTGTATTACGATTATCTATTTGCCACTTTACGAATTCGGTGATCGTCTAAAGAATGTAAATTTTGATGAATATGTGAATCGGTTTTCAAAGAGTCTGATGGAGATGCATATGACTTTTTAAAATATGTCTTAGCATCCTTTTGGTCATGATTTTGATCACCGAAATGATTCATGGTTTGTATGAAAACTTAGCAAGATGAATCTCACTGAGATGAATCTTACTATGGACAACGGAGTATGAATCTTAAAGATTTTGACTTTTGGTTCAAAGGTTACAACTTTTGTCATCAACGGTTTTATTTCTGAAAAGTCAAAAGTGAAAGATTTGGAATTAAATGATTGTCTGATTTTATTAATTAGACAATGATAATCACAATTCATTCCAAGTATTTGTCGTCGAACGGTTTTGTACAACGGTTTTGTGCCAACTTTTGGTGTAAGTTTTAAATTTCATGGGAGAAAATCACTTTCTACCTTTGATTTAATATTATCATAAATGGGCAACACACACAGAAATCTTTTAATTTGATTCCCTTCGTTTGAGTGGAATTGTTGCCGCCATATTGATTTTGTGTGTTAGTATTTGTTATAAAGCGGTTAACTGAAACTGCCTTCAATTCGTTTTGGTCAATCTTTATACTTCGTATACAATATGAAGAGGCTTATACATCATTAATTAATTATATTGGTGATGGTGATGATGATGATGATGCATGTTAAAATTAATTATTATGGTGATGCATGTAGAAAGATATGAGTTCTGTTTCTATTTATGATATAAAAAAATTGTATTACGAAGTATGTATATATCATAACTGAAATTGTGGTTCAGTGTAAAACGGAATGTTTTATTTCCATTCGATGAATCATCACAATATATTTCATGATCTGATTCACTAACATGTGATATATGTTAGAAAATTGTGATGGAATATAAGTATTTTAATACTTGTGAAAGTCTTGGATTATGGTGTGATCCATAATGAAAATGGATTATGGTTTAATTCCCAATGAGAATCCTTGATTATTTTAAGGATGTATTGATTCAAATTTTGATCAACATGATGAGAACATCCACAAGTTGTTGGATTTTACTCTTGGTATAGATGAGACATCTAGGATCAAAGGATTGATGTTGAGATTATTGACACTATAAACATGTCATTTTTTCTTGGTATTAGAAGTGGATTGACTAAGGTATGTTTATAATTATAATCTCAGCATCCAATGTAATAAAATAATTGTGTGCTTAATGATAATGGGGATTCATTATCAAGTATGTACAAATTATAGGTTTGCATTGGTGAGTTGTAAAGTAATTGGATTTAGGAGTCGACTGATCAATCAATGAATAAACGTGTACACGGGTTTCTTATGGTAAAATAAGAATTTAGTAAGTCCTTGGATTAAAGGATTACTAAGGGAAATTGATTGAAGTCGAGGTGAATGAGAGTAATGTCCATTTAGATTTCTAATTATGGGATATTCGTTGGCTAAGGCATATAGTCAAATGTACAAGGGAAAATCCAGGTACTTATGCCTTAGACATATTATATTTCGTGAGTTGATCACGAATGGAGTGATGTATATGAATTTTGTTGGGTCAAAACAAAGTTTGACTAAATCACTGGCCAAAAACATTAGTCGGAAGCGCGCACAAGTTGGTTAATGTTATGGGATTGAAGTCCATTAAATCTTCCAAAGTGAGACGCCCAATTCTCTTCTAGTACAACGCTAGAGCTGAATTGAATGAGGTAAGCTTACTTTCTGAAGATTGAAACACATATATATACTGATCTCAAAGTATGTGTTTAGACCCGTAAGTTGAGTAGGTTGAAGTTAAACTTCTTAATAACTCTTTTGAAAAATTGCATATGCGGGTGCAAGACTAAAGGGGTAACCTATGTGAGTATGAAGTTTTGACGCTTCAAAGAAGCTTGGACTTGGCTTTCTATATACTCATGAATGAATATTGACGCATGGCTTATAAAAGCGTCAAGATGAACATTAGAGAAATTTAAAAAACTGATGTGTATATTATTTTATAGTTTTCAAATGAATTGAAGGGTTCAATTCTTCAAGAACACCCTGATTTCCGAATTATAGTAAATAATATACTAAGTGGAAATTCAATTCTTCACGAACATTTCCATTTATGCATTGGTTTGTGTGTTTGTTCAAGTTATTAAGTAAATCTAAGGATTACACTAAAATGGGGGGAATTGTTGGTGATTTTAGTGTCATCGGCCATTTTGTGTGATAAGGGGATTATTTGAGACAAATGGATTACTGGTTAAACTTTATAACAAGTTAGGAGAGTGTGGAGTACACGCTTGTTTAAGCTAAATAGATTCATCTAATTGAAAGGTTGTGTTTGTTAGTAGGTGTCTTTTTGACTAAAAGACATAACTAATCATGAAATGGTGTAAACCTTAATGAAATGGTGTAACCATTCATGGCATCTCTTAATTAAAAGTTATAACTATTCATGGACACCTTTTAGCCAAAAGGTGTAACCATTCATAGTACCCTTTAGCCAAAATGTGTAACCTTTCTTACTCTATAAATAAGAGTATCTGTCTTACATTTCAAGATGATGAAACTTTGAACATTTACAATATACAAAACCTCTATGTTTTTGACTTCCAATTTTAAATGCTTATATTGGAGTTGTGCCTTTGTCTTATCTCGAATAAAGATTTCGTGTAACCCTAAGGCAATATATGTATATGGTCGAAATACTTTATCGCAAAAGTGACTACACGATTCAAAGGTTTATCCGGGCATTCAAACTCTATTAACCAACAATTGTTATAGTTCATCTGCTTCTTTTTTTTTCGTCTAATTACACAGCAGATGATGAACACAACTTTTATCAAAACTTAGATTCGTTCAAATTAACAATTAAAATCAATTGAAAATTCTTTTATAAGCAGCGATTTACACAATTCTCGAACAATTTTCAAGCAAACAGCAACATAATTCAGAATCAGATGAAGAACTAATGAGTATTTCACCATGAACACTTGAAAATCAAACTTGCAATCTAGTGTGTTTTAGTGCTTAAATTCTTCATGAAATATACTCCAAATTCTTTATCAAATGCTCGAAAATCATCAAATCAATCTGAATCATATCATAGATCTCGAATTTTATGATGAAAAATTAAGTTGACTTTTTATTACGAACGTTGACCATGAAATTCATTCTCAATTCTTCATGTTTGGATATGAAAATTTGCAGGCAGCTTTACGAATGATATTCAACGCTTCTGCAATTTTAATTTTCCTCAAATCATTCTGAAATGATCTAGAGGCCAAAATAGTTCACGTTTTCGAACAACGAAGAACACGAGATCGATCTTCATGAATCTGTTGTTGTTAATTCGATCTGCGCAATCACGAAGCTTATGATTCATATATAAAACTTATTTCTGAGCAACTACATGAGAAGAATTCACAATTTGAAGAATTCAAAATTTGAAGGTGATGAAAATAATGAACGTACTGTTAAATATATTAAATTGTGTAAATCTGACATAATTTGATCTAAGGACTGACACTACTACATTTCGGCTCATTTAGACGTTTGGAAAAGCTCACAAAACAAAATCAAAACACAGACAGATCAAACGCAACAAACCTAAAGCTAGAACTAAACAAGAGACACAAATCAAAGGACTCGGTCACCAAGAAGCGTCGGGCTTATTCGCTACTATAGAAACTTTTCTACTCTTTGAAGCCAAAAAATTCTTAAGCCCACTCGAATTTTAGAAAAGCTTCTATCGTGTCAGATAAGTTTGACGCTTTTCATAAAAGAATTTTACTATGGTCAGAACAAATGACCTTAACTATTGATGAGCTTTGCGTGTTGCGGTAAATATATATACTTATTGTTTTCGGCAACTAATATGAAAACAAAATGAAGTCATGATGCTTAGTTGTAACGCATGAAAACCCTAATTTTTGAGGGTAAATCTCTAGCCGTAAGAAGAATGAGGAAAAATAGAAAGAAAAAAACGTATATACGGAGTAGTACTTAATAACGGAGTTACAAATTTTCCACTAAAGGTCAACTTAATAAAAATGTCGTTGTCGTGAACAGTAACACAGTTTCAAATTTAGTATAAGAAGATAATAATATATGATGAAGATAAATAAATAATTACAATGTTGCCACTGTAAACAATAACCATTTAGTATAAGAGGATAATAATATGTGATGAACATAGAAATAAATATCATATAGTATAAGAGGATTATTTTTTTTGGACGTTTGTTTTTTTTTTTGTTTGGTGGACAAGAAAGGAATTGGATGATTCTGGAACATTCTGTCTGAAGCCTTGAAGTGCAAGCCAAGGAAGAGAGAATGTGTTGAATAAAGATTTGATCCATTATTTTGTTTCTTTATTTACTTGTTTTCTAGTCCTATATATAAATAATCTTAGGTTTATTTTTATATGCAGTTTTATGATTATTTGGTTTATAAATAAAAGAATACGCAAGTTTGCGTTTTTATCCTATTCGTCTCTTTCATTATTTGTTAAGAATTCGGCTAATGATCTATTAATCATTAGATATGCTGGACGACTTGTTGACTGATTAAACCTCACTTACACATACAAACAGAAATGTAAATATAGATCGATTTGGATGCTTGACATTAGGACTATTCTAAACAAAATCCCTTACATCTCTGATTAACATTTCGTTTTCAACAGGATATAGTGTGAGAAGAGCGACTTTACGTAATAAGCTAGTTCCTTAAAAGTTGAAATATTTATATGGAGAGAAAAATTAAAAAGACTCACTATTTGAGTAGAGTTGGATAAAAGAGGCATTGATTTAGGTTCAGTTCGTTTTCCTATGTGTGATGATGATATTAAATCTGTTGATCAAATTTTATCATTTACAAAGACATTCGGTAAAATATCAACAAGTGGTGAAAGCTCGGGAATGTAAGTAATCTTGGTATCGAAGATCTATTTGCAGGAAAATGGTAACATTAGATCGAGTTGGCTTATAAGATGGATGGATGTGTGTGGGGGGGTGGGGTTGAGGGTTTGTGGATTTTATATGGAAAATCTAACCAAAAAGTATTTAAGAAAAAAGTTTGTGTGAAGCGATTGTCTTAAAGAAATTCAAATTAAAAACTTTAAGTGGTTCTCAGGTCATCATCGTAAGAAGAAGTTTGATTGGAACGGTGGTTATTGGCTCCATACGCTTACCTTTAAATCTGTATATTCATATGTTTCGTTGCCCCTCAGGTTTTAAAGTGATATCCAAGAGACTCGATGTATCCTTGAATGTTCTCTTTAATGGGGGCACCTCATATTTTCCTTAACCCAATTAATAAGCCCCAGGGGAGAATGATGATGGAGATGTATTGCGGCCTTCTCCTGGTCATCAGCTCTAACCGCAGACATATGTTATATATTAATGGAGTAAAAAAAAATCAAGTTTAGTTTACTCAAGAAGAGCCTTTTTAATTTCTCTTAAGGGCAACCCTGTTGGAAGATAATTTATTGTATTGGAAGGAATTAACTAATTCTAGCTTCATCCTTGGTTTTCAAAGAAAGAAAACTTCAAAGACTGACTAAAGAGAAAGGTAAGATAATTCTTTCTGACTTTGTTGAAAGTGTTCGTGTTGTTGTGTTTATATATCCGCTTTAAGTTTCTTAGGTTGTGTGTAAACGCTAGGTGACCTTGATTTACTTAGATGTATGTAATCTCCATTATATGTTCTTGATAGCAATAATAAATTAATAATTAATACTGAGTAAATTGTTTAGCTTTAAAAAAAATTTATTCTTATTATTATTATTATTCTTATTATTATTGTTATTATTGTTATTATTATTATTATTATTATTATTATTATTATTATTATTATTATTATTATTATTATTATTATTACTATTACTATTATTACTATTACTATTATTACTATTATTATTATTATTTGAAAAGCAACAAGGTGAATTGCATTACTAGAAAAGAAACTGTGTACATGATGAATGCCCAATCTCAAGCTACAGAAGACTTATAACACCCTCTACACTATACAGACGACTGTACAATCTAATTACAACAAAAATTATAACGAAAAAATACAACGACTGAGGAAAACTAAAGACACGAAGCCGAGCTACATCGAACTATGTCAACCAACTCCTACACGCGGTGGTGATAGGATCCCACGTGAACTAAGATGATTTAGCCATTGTAATCAACCGATACTAAGCTTCTTTGATCGTTTGCTTATCCATTCGAAACTTTTACATTGAATTTCACTTAAGATTGTCGGGTTAAGTGAGTGCTTTTTACCAAAAACTTTGTGATTTCGGTTTTTCCATATTAAGTATGTGCTCACCCACTTAACCGATTGCCATAGCCTAGCGCTATCGTTCGAATGAGAGTATGGAGAGTTGTCGAAAATCTCGACTATAGATAGGGTTGAAACGTTCCGTAACCACCAACATTGGAATACACGAGACCATACTTCCATATCATTTATACAAAAAACAATAGCGTGTTCTACCGGCTCCAAGTCATCGTCACACACAGGGCACCTTACCGTGTGAAGATCGATTGATCTTTTATCGAGTTCCATCGGGGTTGGTAGCCTTTTCCTGCAAGTTCTCGAAGCAAAGATTTCGATTTTTCTCGGAACTAAATTATTTAGAATAGGATGAAGTTGGAACGAGTTATGGAGTATTTTTTTTCATCAATCAGCCATCGAGCAGCATTTGAAGGACCTGCTACTATCCAGTAGCCATTTCCATCGGTCTTGTTCGTTGGAGCTGAAAGTCATTGACGAAATTGCAGTCACAAGTTGTTCAAGATCAGATTGGGATCTTCCAAAAGGTTCCCTCACCCACTACCATGAAAAGGTTATCCCCGAATCTAACCTACGAATTATTTAACCTAGAGAAGCTTGTTTCCTGGACTCGAGCTGACACAATCTTGAAATCCTGTCCCTGAAACGTTGATGACCGCACCAAAGATCTTCACAAAATAGAGTGTTAAAATAGTCCCCAATTTCTTTCACAAAACATTTATTAAGCATTATACCAATATTATTAAAAGTGGAATCCAAATGAATTATATGAGACCAAACAGAGTTAGAAGACAGTTGTGAAGCTAAGCAACACCCAACCCACCTTCCCGCCCGTAGATACTTTTGATAATGTTAACCCAAAAAGCATCACATTCGACCCTAAAACGCCACCACCATTTGTAAGTTAAGGCTAAGTTCTTAGCTTTTAAAGAGCCAATATCCCCCCCCCCCCCCCCCCCCCCCCCCGACTTATAAGGAACAAGAATATCTTTCCATTTAACCCAAGCCACTTTTTTAATGTCACCTGACCCACCTCAAAAGAACTTACGTCTCATACTCTCAAGGAGATTGATGACACATGAAGGAGTCCGGAAGAGTGAGAAGTAGTACAAAAGTAAGCTTGAGAGGACCGATTTGATAAGTGTTAACCTTCCATCGAACGACATAGACCTACACTTCCAATTCGCAAGCCTTTTTTTGGAATTTATCAACGACTGGTTTCCAATAATTAAGTTTATTCATTTTTTGCCCTACCGGTAGCCCTAAATATTTGAACGGGAGTGTACCATTTGAGCAGCCCTACCTTGAAGCTACCATCTCAGTTTCTTCATTTGTAGCCCCAATTCCATAAATAACACTTTTCGACGTGTTGACTTTTATACCTGAGGAACGCTCAAAGCATTCGAGCAATTTCATCACATTACTAACATTCCTCTTACACCACTTTCCGATGAATATTGTATCATCCACGTATTGTAGTGCGAGAGAAGGATCTTATCCGTTCCGATTTCAACACCTTTGATAAAACCTTGGTTACAAGCAGACTTGGCCAGAAAATTCAGCCCTTCATCGGCTAGAATGAATAAGTATGGAGAAAGAGGGTCCCTTTGTCTAATGCCCTTCTCTAGTGTAAACTCCGAAGTGGGAGAGCCATTTACAAGAATTGAAACGGTTGTTGACTTGAAACACACCTCAATTCATTTTATCCATTTGTCTCCAAAACCCATCATTTTCAAAATATCGAGCAAATAAACCCAATTAACACTATCAAAGGCTTTTTCGAATTCGACATTAAGAATAAAACTTTTACTTTCCTACGCTTAAAATCAGCCACAACTTCGTCAAGAACGAGAAAACCATCTAAAATTGATCTTTTTTTTTTTTGGTGAAAGCACTTTGTTCTGAACCGACCACCTTATGAATAACTTTTTATAATCGGTTGGATAAAATCTTTGAGACAATTTTGTAATATGTCCCGATTAGGCTATTTGGTCTGTAGTCCCCAAACTCAGACGTGTCTTGTTTTTACGGAATTAAAATGATAAATGAGGCGTTGCATCCTCTAAAAATTTCATATCGATCCCAAACCACATTATAGCTTTCATGAGGTCTTCTTTTATAATTGGCCAGAATCTCTTGAAGAAATTGATGTAAACACCGTTCAGGCCTAGTGCTTTAGCTCCTCCACAATTCTTAATCGCATCATGAACCTCAGATTCAGAGAACGGATCCTCTAGTCTATTGGCATCATCAGTCGAAAGCCTATTTGGGAAAGGTTCACAAAATCTTGGTCTCAAAGTGTCAGATTCTGCAAAAAGATTCTGATAGAAGCAGAGTACTTCACTTTTTATTATGTTGGGATCCTCCTGCCACACCCCATTCAATGTGATAAGTTATTGCAATTCCTATACTCCATATTATATTATATTATATTATATTATATTATATTATATTATATTATATTATATTATATTATATTATATTATATTATATTATATTATATTATAATATATTATATTATATTATATTATATTAATTATTAATTATAGTAATATAATAAATAATAAAAGGTAATTAGATTAGATGAGTATTTATTACTAGTATTTATATATATCTATTCATTTTCATCTCAAATATATCAATTAATTTTTCGTTACAGTTTTTCAATCCTAAATATTAGTTACTTATCAACTTTTTCTCTTTCAAATTTAATAATCAATAATTAGCAAAAATGACTGATATTATCTCCGCTAATAATAACCCATTCATTTGTATTCTCATAAATCAAATCACAAAAAAATCGTTCAATAAACAATTTAATCACATCAAAATAATTATGAAACGGCTTTTTAGGGTAACTAATACATGGTGTGACTTAAGTTCATGGACACACATGATCAAGTGCATCAAATGAGATTCCATTAACAGAACTACAACTTTAAATAGCATCACGACCCTTTGACCCGTTTGGCCCTTTTGCGTCAAATTGGTTAGTTATCACTTTGAGGATTTGTAGAGTTAGTTTTGTGAGATATGAATTACTCCCTGGCCCAAATACCTTGAAAATTTTTAACCCATTTTCTGAGTGCAATGCTTATCATTTTGACCCGTTTGAGTAAAGTTGAGGATTTGAAGTGATAAATATATTTAAAAGTTGATATGGAGCCGTGGAAAGAATTTGGGTCAGTTTGATAAGCTGGGGAAGAACTCATTAACAATATGTATACAAAACCTTTCTGCTTTAAAATTTTAAAATCGATTTTTTATTTATCTTCAATTTTTTTGTTACAAATTTTAACGTATACTATTTTGTGCATAGAGAATGACCGCTAATGAGCTAAGATATAAATCATATAAGTATAAACTTTGGGATAAAGGTTGAAATGTTGTGCACTGAGGTCCAAGATGGACGCTGATTTCGAAGCCAAGATTATAGAACTAACTGTGATGGATGAGCAGATATCTTTGTCTCAATTTTTTTTCATTAAAGTAGTTACTTTTTGGTGTATGTCTAAAACATCTTGAAATGGGGAGATAGAGTAATTTTCTTTTTATTCGTAAGAGATAAAACACATCCTAAATCACCACATTTCAAAGTTTAAAATATACTACACATCTAATAAGTACAGTAGTTATAGTTATGCATTACTGTACTTGTATTCGAAGGGGCTACTCCGAAGGGAGTACTGCAGTAAATGAATGTTGAAGGCTTAACGATCTATCACGTAAAGAGTCATCTACAGGTGCATTATCGATACTTTTCGGTTAATGTAAGTTTCAAATGTGAAGAAAATGTGTTTCTCCATTAACTGCGGAAATTATTTTATCCTGATCGATTACTTATTGCAGGTCATTAAGAGAAAAAAACTTCTGTTGAAAATTTCTCATCCTTGGAGTTGAAAACGTAGGTCAAACTGTTATAATATATTTAAATTTGTTTCGAGTATAATCAATATATGAGATCTTTCTTTTCTCCTATAACTGCAACAATATTTTGTTAAACACGGATCTAAGGTGGTAATCTACTAATCTCAACCCATGTAGTCACTTAAACATCAATGGGTTGATATGGGTTATGTTTGGTCCCAGATGGGTCAAATGGTTAAACAAGTATACAACCTCTTCAATTGATCCTAGACGGGTTAACTGGTCATACAAGTATACAACCTCTTCAATCGAAGGATTTTGGATATCAAAGGTGTTGGTTTAGTGTGCATGCCATAACACAAATTTATACTACCGCTTATATACAAGCCTATGGGGTCACACACTTTAGCATTTAGACACCATTTAATTTATATATTGTTGATATATAATTATAACCTGTAGTTTGAAAAGCATAGTTTAATTAAATACTATTTAATTAAATATAAAATATTTTGAATGTGCCTATTGGGCTTTTGGATCATACGTCACAATAAAAAAAAAGGTGCCAAGTTATATTATTTTGTCTTGATGATTACGTACGCCCTGCAACACAAAATATATATATACTCCGTAAATATAAGTTTTCTCTCAGTTTTTTTGTGTGGTAGTGACGGCGCAAGAAAAGTAATAAAATTAATAATCTTCTAAAGGGTTGATAGCTTGTGATAACAAGATGGCAAAAGCAGACGGCACATAAAGGGTTTTATTTATTTGATTTTTAGTTTTTGACGGCTACACAAATCAATAAGAAAGAAACCATTTGTTCAACGTATGGCATAAGGATTGGTTCTTTTAACAGAAACATGAGATGTTAAACTAATTAGATAATTGTTGATTATTTAATTAGTATACTCCTTTTTGTGAAATTAATTCGTTAGTGTTTATGTTGTTGACATAAGCGGAAATAATTAATACCAATTTGTATTGATCTTGCTTTTCATTAATGAAACAATATATAATATTGTTTTTCGGGTTATATTCAGACTAGCATCTGATTGGTATTGCTCGACGTGATGTGTGGATCAACCATAGAGATATTCATACACTTTGAATATATGTTTCTACCTAGACGTGGACAATTGATTCTACCGTTCTTGCATCGCTTATTAAAGGTACATCTAAACTCAACTTTATGAATTTATTATTTGACAATTACTAGTGGTGTAACTGGATCTTGCTGGGAACCGTTAATCGTGTGAATGTTTGATTGAAAGTTTTATATTAAAATAAAAATATGTTTATTTTTATCGTTCCGCTGCGTTTATAAAATTTAAAAGTACACACGATTTTCTATCAGTGGTAATCAGAGCCGCTTTTACACTGTTTTAATTGTCGTGTGATTATTCTTTAGATTTGGCTTTGTGGTGTATTGGTGAAAGTCAAAACCTTTTTGGTTTTTAAAGTCAACTCGGTTGATTTAGACTTAACCTCATGACGCACAAATATGATTGAAAGAATATCACTATTTTAAATTGTAGATTTAATTGTTATGGTTTGAATATTATTATAATTGTTGATTGTTTTATTCCATGGTTATACTCATGCATTGTAACCATGGACAAGACATATGTAGGTTTTAATAGTGTAGTTATTAAAATTGTGATTGTATACATAGCCCGTAATGCCCCGACCTTTGTGTTTGGTTTTGTGTGATTGTTGTGATTGTTGGTCATAGCAGTTTTAAGCCATGTTGGTTATTTGATTTATTGAGAGGCCATAGAAGCCAAGTTGTATTGTATTTATTTTCAATTTCATAGTTTTGTAATTTAGTTTATTTTAAATTGTAAAAGTATTAGATTAGTTGTATTTTTCAATTTTTAATAAATGTAAAAAGATGAAGATTAAAGATTGAAGATAAAGATACGACACGAGGTTTTGGCTTAGAAGATGGCGAATAGATCAAGTTAGCAACGATGGCATTCGACACAAGCTTTACTTGGTTCTTGAATCAAGTGGGAGCTATGGTATTGTCCTTAGTTTGACCTCTTGATCCCATGTCGGCTCATGGGATCAAACATAGGATTTTGGGCTAGGCTATGTATGTGTGTGATGCATGATTGTGTTTTATATTCGCATTTATATATATAATTATTGATTATAGTATATGCTAAATGTTTTTTGATGGAAACATTAAATAAAATACGTAATGAGTTTAAAGATTAAAATTGTTGATTTTAAAAGTTAAACTCTAACGAGTTTAAATTTGATGATTTTAAAACTCAAATAATATATATGGGCGACATCTTTTAAAATTGTTTTAAAACGATACACGTTTGTGTATTTGTTGTTTTTATATGCTATAAATTAAATAACAAATTAGGCGCACAAACATTATCGACATATACAATTGGTTAAATATATTTTTTTAACTAATAGTGTAGCGAATCTTGTGTGCATGCATTATTCGTTGACACAAACTTTTTTTCTAAAATACCCGTCAAATTTAAGCCATGCCATCCAATGTGCTTGCAAACACTCGTTATTTTTCCGATCTAGTGAGACTAGGCTGAATTATAGCCACGAGGTGGATTTTTCGATCTAGTGAGACTAGCGTGAATTTCTGTTGTTTCCAAATTGGACGACTTAATCGTATTCACGATGAGACCTGAGTTCGAGGCAAGGATGGGACAAACATGCCAGTAGATAATAGTGATTTGTTGGACTACATATATCTCTAGGTCCCATAAAAATCTAAGAGTTGTACTTGTAATGTAATTGGTACCCGCTACGTACCAATAGACTCCATAACTGCTAGTTGATCAACAGATGTGGCTATGGAAACTCTATGTGGATCTTAGGCTTTCGTAAATTAATTGTTTTTAAAAATTATATAAAAAAAACTTGGGTAGTTAATTTACTAAAGCGCAATATCGAAAATACTAAATTGAATCTTATATCTGTTGTAGATGTCAAATAATCAAAACGTAAGCCAAAACATACATCCTTCTTTGTTGGAGAAGGATAAACTCAATGTTCAAACTTCCTAGAAGCATGAATGGAAGTTGAACAAAATTAGAACCCTTGTCCGATCCTCCTGCTAGGGCAGCTCTTACTACTCAGTAAAATGCTTATCGGAAGTTGTTCGATGGGCAGGGGAAGTAGGATGAAAGGGTGAAAAAGAATAAGCCAAATACTTTGTGAAAGTAAATGGAAATCATTTTATGAAGAAAAGGATTCCACCTTCCAACAAGGAAAACCCAATAAAAGACGCCAAATGTTTCCATTATGGAAAAGTTGGCTATTGGAGAAGAAAATTGTCCTGTCTACCAATCTAAGCTGAGAAATGGCAAAGCTGGTGAGACTAGCAAATCAAGTTTATTTCAGTTATATATTTTTTCTAGTGATTCTTGGATTTTTGATATCAGTTGTGACCCTCACATCTGTACCAATATGAATAGAATGAGAAGAAGTAATAGACTGAAGAAATGCACACTGGATTTGTGAGTTAGCAATGGGGATCGAGCTTCTGTTAAAGCTACTGGTTTCTGTGAGCTTACTCTTCCAAGTGATCTTATTGTTTTGTTGAAACAATGTTATTATTCGCCTAGTATTAGGAGCAACATAGTTTGAAAGATGCTAGTTTTGAACTTGTATTTACGCACTTTAGTTTTTCAGTTTCTAAGGATAATATTTTTTTTTATCTTAATGCCTATCCATGTGATGGTGTTTTTGAAATTGATATACATTGTGTGATTTCAAATGATAAATTTTGTGTATACCTGTACCGCCAAACAATTCAAGCAAGACTTGAATAAAACCTATCTATGACATTGTTATCTTGGTCATATAAACAATGCATTTCAAAACTCCATTCTAATGGATTTTTGGTATCATCTGGCTATGAGTCATTTAATGTATGCGAGTCATGTTAATATGGAAGATGACAAAGGCTCCTTTCTCCGGTTTAGATGAAAGAGCTAAAAAAAACTTTTAGGACTAATACATACTGATGTATGTGGCCCTTTTAGAACAATGTCTAGAAATGGTGAATCTTACTTCATTACATTAACTGCTAGTTATGGTTATGTTTACTTGCTGAAATATAAACATGAAGTTTTTGAAAGGTTTAATTTAAAGTCTTTTAAAATGAAGTAAAAATCAGCTTAGAGAGACCATTAAATCACTTCACTCTATTGGAGGAATTGAGTATATGAGTCTAAGAGTTTTTGGACCACAAGTAGAATTGTGGGATTGTCTTACAATTCACTCTACCTTACACACCACAACACAATGGTGTGTTTGACCGGAGAGATCGAACTTTACTTGATATAGTTTCGATTAATGACGAGTCTGACTACTCTATCACCGTCTTTTTGGGATTATGTATTTGAGTTTGCAGCAAGCATACTCATTATGGTTCCAACCAAGAAGGTATAAAAGACACCATATGATCTATGGCATGGGAAGAGTCCCAAGTTGTCTTGTCTGAAAGTCTGGATTTTGGAGTGTATGTGAAACATGACACTTTAAACAAAACCCAGAAGTATCAATGTCACTTTTGTGATACCTAAAGGAAACAATGGGTTACTACTTTTACTACCAAGCTGAAAACAACGTATTTTCTACTCGGTCTGCTGAGTTCTTTTTAAGAGATCTTCTCTTACAAGAATTTAGTGGGAGTAAAGTAGATCTTGAAGAAATTCAAGAGACACAAAGTAACATACCTTCTATAAACACTAGCTATCCACACGTTAAAGCTGAACACACTGTTGGTGAGCCAGAACGTGTTGCACCTGCACGTCATAGATCTAGTAGAACTCTTCATAGACGTGAGGTATTATCTTCTAATTAATTCAGATGAACCTCATAAAGAGGATTATGATGAACCCTCCAGCTATCGTGAAGGGTCATATCAGATTATGAGAATCTGCCAAATGACGAGATACTATGAATGCAAGGATGCTGTCTATGAAAGATAATAAAGTATGAGACTTGATTAATCTCCTACCCAATTGTAACACATTAGGGTGTAAATGAGTCTTCAAAGTAAAGACTGCCATGGACGGAAATGTAAACACTTTTAAAGCTCTATTCGTGGAAAAAGGTTATGATGAAACTTTTTTCACTAATCGCGAGCTTTATAAATTAGGATACTTATTGCCATTGAGGTTTTTCATGATTATTAAATATGGCAAATGAATGTCAAAAACGCTTTCCTAAATGGTGACCTAAGCGAGGACGTATATATGGTTTGTCCAGAAAGGTTTGTAAATCCTAAGCATCCTAATAAAGTGTGCTAGCTTCTAAAATCCATTAATGGATTAAAGCAAGCATCTATGAGCTTGAATCTTAAGTTTGATGAAAAAAATCAAAGAGTTTGATCTTTTTCTCAAAACCAAGATGAGCTCCGTGTTTACATTAAATCTAGTGGGAGCAAAGTAGTCTTCTTGATCTTGTATGTTGATGGCATACTACTTATTGGAAATAACATTTCAACTTGCAAGATGTCAAGTCTTGACTTGAAAAATGTTTTCCATAAAGGATCTTGGAGAAGCTACTTATATACTTGGAATCATGATCTATAGAAATATATTCAAATGGCTTATTAATTTGAATTAATGTACATATCTTATCTTGCAGAGATTTAACATGCATTACTCCAACCTTGGAGCATTACGTGTGCAAAAGGGCATAACCTTGAGCAAGTCTCAAAGTCTTAACACACATGATGAGATAAGACGAATGAAATGTATCCAATATGCTTCGGCTATTGGATCCATTATATATGCCATGTTATGTACTAAAATGATGGCTCGTTATTATTGAGTTTGACGAGTCATTATCAAAAAATCTAGGTTAAGAACATTAGATTGTTATTAAGAATGTTCTTAAGTATTTGCAGAGTACTAAAGATATGTTCTTGGTTTACGGTAGTTTGGAAGAAGAGTTGAAATACTAGTTTCCGAACTGATCGAGATGATTCTCGATCCCACTCAGGCTATGTCTTTGTCATGATGGATAAGATAGTTGATTGGAAGAGCTCAAAGCAGAGCACTGTTGCACAATCTACAACAAAATCAGAATACACTGCTGCCTGAGAAGCTACTCAGGAAGCTGTCTGGATTGAAAGGTTTGTTGCTGAACTCGAAGTAGTTCACAACATTAAATCTTCTATGAAAATGTACTGTGATAGTGCGTATGTTATTATATTTCCAAAAGAATCACATGTACAGAAAGGTATCCGACACATTCTTCAAATGTTGACTACGTTTATGAAGTCATTAAGATGAATGATATCAGTATTCTTAAGGTTCATACAAATGATAATGTGGCTGACATGTTCACGATGTAGTGACCCGAACTTTTCCATGTTTATATATATTAATTGAGATTGATATTTACATGATTAAATGTTTCCAACATGTTAAGCAATCAAACTTGTTAAGACTTGATTAATTGAAATATGTTTCATATAGACAATTGACCACCCAAGTTGACAGGTGATTCACGAACGTTAAAACTTGTAAAAATTATATGATGACATATATATGGATATATATATATATATATATAGTTAACATGATACTATGATAAGTAAACATATCATTAAGTATATTAACAATGAACTACATATGTAAAAACAAGACTACTAACTTAATGATTTTTAAACGAGACATATATGTAACGATTATCGTTGTACAGACATTTAATGTATATATATCATATTAAGAGATATTCATACATGATAATATCATGATAATATAATAATTTAAAATCTCATTTGATATTATAAACATTGGGTTAACAACAATTAACAAGATCGTTAACCTAAAGGTTTCAAAACAACACTTACATGTAACGACTAACGATGACTTAACGACTCAGTTAAAATGTATATACATGTAGTGTTTTAATATGTATTTATACACTTTTGAAAGACTTCAATACACTTATCAAAATACTTCTACTTAACAAAAATGCTTACAATTACATCCTCGTTCAGTTTCATCAACAATTCTACTCGTATGCACCCGTATTCGTACTCGTACAATACACAGCTTTTAGATGTATGTACTATTGGTATATACACTCCAATGATCAGCTCTTAGCAGCCCATGTGAGTCACCTAACACATGTGGGAACCATCATTTGGCAACTAGCATGAAATATCTCATAAAATTACAAAAATATGAGTAATCATTCATGACTTATTTACATGAAAACAAAATTACATATCCTTTATATCTAATCCATACACCAACGACCAAAAACACCTACAAACACTTTCATTCTTCAATTTTCTTCATCTAATTGATCTCTCTCAAGTTCTATCTTCAAGTTCTAAGTGTTCTTCATATATTCTACAAGTTCTAGTTACATAAAATCAAGAATACTTTCAAGTTTGCTAGCTCACTTCCAATCTTGTAAGGTGATCATCCAACCTCAAGAAATCTTTGTTTCTTACAGTAGGTTATCATTCTAATACAAGGTAATAATCATATTCAAACTTTGGTTCAATTTCTATAACTATAACAATCTTATTTCAAGTGATGATCTTACTTGAACTTGTTTTCGTGTCATGATTCTGCTTCAAGAACTTCGAGCCATCCAAGGATCCGTTGAAGCTAGATCCATTTTTTTCTTTTCCAGTAGGTTTATCCAAGGAACTTAAGGTAGTAATTATGTTCATAACATCATTCGATTCATACATATAAAGCTATCTTATTCGAAGGTTTAAACTTGTAATCACTAGAACATAGTTTAGTTAATTCTAAATTTGTACACAAACAAAAGTTAATCCTTCTAACTTGACTTTTAAAATCAACTAAATACATGTTCTATATCTATATGATATGCTAACTTAATGATTTAAAATCTGGAAACACGAAAAACACCGTAAAACCGGATTTACGCCGTCGTAGTAACACCGCGGGCTGTTTTGGGTTAGTTAATTAAAAACTATGATAAACTTTGATTTAAAAGTTGTTATTCTGGGAAAATGATTTTTATTATGAACATGAAACTATATCCAAAAATTATGGTTAAACTCAAAGTGAAAGTATGTTTTCTAAAATGGTCATCTAGACGTCGTTCTTTCGACTGAAATGACTACCTTTACAAAAACGACTTGTAACTTATTTTTCTGACTATAAACCTATAATTTTTCTGTTTAGATTCATAAAATATAGTTCAATATGAAACCATAGCAATTTGATTCACTCAAAACGGATTTAAAATGAAGAAGTTATGGGTAAAACAAGATTGGATAATTTTTCTCATTTTAGCTACGTGAAAATTGGTAACAAATCTATTCCAACCATAACTTAATCAACTTGTATTGTATATTATGTAACCTTGAGATACCATAGACACGTATACAATGTTTTGACCTATCATGTCGACACATCTATATATATTTCGGAACAACCATAGACACTCTATATGTGAATGTTGGAGTTAGCTATACAGGGTTGAGGTTGATTCCAAAATATATATAGTTTGAGTTGTGATCAATACTGAGATACGTATACACTGGGTCGTGGATTGATTCAAGATAATATTTATCAATTTATTTCTGTACATCTAACTGTGGACAACTAGTTGTAGGTTACTAACGAGGACAGCTGACTTAATAAACTTAAAACATCAAAATATATTAAAAGTGTTGTAAATATATTTTGAACATACTTTGATATATATGTATATATTGTTATAGGTTCGTGAATCAACCAGTGGCCAAGTCTTACTTCCCGACGAAGTAAAAATCTGTGAAAGTGAGTTATAGTCCCACTTTTAAAATCTAATATTTTTGGGATGAGAATACATGCAGGTTTTATAAATGATTTACAAAATAGACACAAGTACGTGAAACTACATTCTATGGTTGAATTATCGAAATCGAATATGCCCCTTTTTATTAAGTCTGGTAATCTAAGAATTAGGGAACAGACACCCTAATTGACGCGAATCCTAAAGATAGATCTATTGGGCCTAACAAACCCCATCCAAAGTACCGGATGCTTTAGTATTTCGAAATTTATATCATATCCGAAGGGTGTCCCGGAATGATGGGGATATTCTTATATATGCATCTTGTTAATGTCGGTTACCAGGTGTTCACCATATGAATGATTTTTATCTCTATGTATGGGATGTGTATTGAAATATGAAATCTTGTGGTCTATTATTATGATTTGATATATATAGGTTAAACCTATAACTCACCAACATTTTTGTTGACGTTTTAAGCATGTTTATTCTCAGGTGATTATTAAGAGCTTCCGCTGTCGCATACTTAAATAAGGACGAGATTTGGAGTCCATGCTTATATGATATTGTGTAAAAACTGCATTCAAGAAACTTATTTTGTTGTAACATATTTGTATTGTAAACCATTATGTAATGGTCGTGTGTAAACAGGATATTTTAGATTATCATTATTTGATAATCTACGTAAAGCTTTTTAAACCATTATTGATGAAATAAAGGTTATGGTTTGTTTTAAAATGAATGCAGTCTTTGAAAAACATCTCATATAGAGGTCAAAACCTCGCAACGAAATCAATTAATATGGAACGTTTTTAATCAATAAGAACGGGACATTTCAGTTGGTATCCGAGCGTTGGTCTTAGAGAACCAGAATTTTGCATTAGTGTGTCTTATCTAGTTTGTTAGGATGCATTAGTGAGTCTGGACTTCGATCGTGTTTACTTGAAAAATGATTGCTTAACAAATTTTGTTGGAAACTATATATTTTTTAACATGTGAATATTATGTGATATATTAATCTCTTAACGCGTTTGATATTATGTGATAGATGTCTACCTCTAGAACAAGTCCCATTGACTCACCTAATAATAATGAAGAGTCAAATGTAAATTGGAATGATTCGTGGACTAATTCACAAGTTCCCGAAGAGGAACCGGAAGAAGAGTCGGAACCGGAGGAAGAATCGAAACCGGAAGAAGAATCGGAACCGGATGAAGAAATAGAACCGGTGGGGGAAATAATAAAACGGTTAAGTAAAAGAAAATCCTCAACCAACCGACCAAGGTTAATTATGGTCAATGGTGTTTCCGCCAAGGAAGCAAAATATTGGGAGGATTACCAATTCTCCGATGAATCAGATTCCGACGAGAATTCCGATGATGTTATAGAAATTACCCCAACTGAATTTAAAAAGGCAAAAGAAAATAATAAGGGAAAGGGCATAAAAATAGAGAAATCTAATTCCAACCCCGATGAACTTTATATGTATCGTCAACCCCCGAAGTCCTTAAGTTGTAACAATGACCCGGGAACCTCTAAACCACCAGGTTTTTCTAAACCAATGTGGATAACGACGGCTCGTATTAGGGGAACATCATATATCCCTAGAAACTTGGCAAAACGAACCAAAACCGAAGAAGAAGAAATAAGCGAGTCGGAATAAGATAGTTGTATTCGTGTGGTGTAATATAAGTAATATAGTGTGCTTATGCTTTATGATATATGTAAAAATTGCTTGTATTAATAAGTATTTTTTTTATGAATCTCACTCTTGTCTATTTTACAGTATAAAAACACAAAATGGATAGACAACCCAATATTTTAAGAGACCTACCCGGAGACATGATTGATGAAATCTTGTCTAGAGTCGGTCAGAATTCTTTGGCACAACTATTTAAGGCGAGATCAGTTTGTAAGACATTCGAAGAACGTTCCAAGAATGCCTTGGTTTATAAAAGGCTTTCGTTCGAAAGATGGGGGATATCACATTGGGAAATCCATAAGTTACGATGTGTTTACTTTGACGCATATATTGCGGGGAACCCAAATTCTATTTTACGCAATGGGTTAAGAAATTATTTTGACTCAATATATCCGAATATTGGACTTCGTGATTTAGAAAAAGCCGCTAACATGCAACATAAAGAAGCATGTTATGCTTACGGATTAGTAATGTTCGCTTCTCACCAAAGTGAGAACAAGAACATCGGCCTACAACTATTAAACAAAACGTTCCCACAAGTGACGGAGTCGGTAATTGGGGTAAGAAATGAGGTTTTTAGATTGTTACTGGACTGTTGGACATTACGTAACCCTCGTCCCTTTGACGACGTTACAACACGCTGTCTTATCAACGGCCATAACGATTATGTTCCACAAGACCAAGGATGGGAAGTAATCCTAGTAAAACCAGAATGCATGACTTGTTTCTGGACATATGAATTACGTGTCTTTATTGCCTTTGCTGAACGACTTGTGTACTAGCTAGAATTATCTTCACAACCATCTTGTATCAAATTTATTGTGTGCTATATTTCATGCTATATGTAAAATAAGTGGTATTGTAAGTTTGTAAAATATTGTGTAAAAGTTTGAACGTGAAATATTATTATAATCAGTTTTTCATATAGAATTGTAGTAGTTGAATTGTATATTAGCTACTAAGTATGAACTTAACGGGTAGGTACTACCCGAATTTAAACTTATAAAACGCTAATATGAAGAAAAAGCTTTTATAAATGAGTTCATATTATGCTACGAAATACTATTAACTACTCTTAATATTCTGTATGATTAACTTGTTCCATTTGACTATTTGAAGGAAATGGCACCGACTACTCGACACACCGTGAATATGAATGAAGAGGAATTCCGTACTTTTCTAGCTTCAAACATAGCCGCAGTACAGGCTGCGCTACATACCAACAATAACCTTGGATCTAGCAGTACATGAAATCGTGTAGGATGCACCTACAAAGAATTCACTGCCTGCAAACCTTTGGAATTTGATAGAACCGAAGGACTGATCGGATTGAAACGGTGGACCGAAAAGGTCGAATCGGTGTTTGCCATAAGTAAGTGTACTGAAGAGGACAAAGTGAAGTACGCTACACATACCTTTACAGGTTCTGCGTTAACATGGTGGAATACCTATCTAGAGCAAGTGGGACAAGACGATGCGTACGCACTACCGTGGTCAGCATTCAAGCACTTGATGAACGAGAAGTACCGTCCCAGAACCGAGGTCAATAAGCTCAAGACAGAACTTAGAGGGTTACGAACCCAAGGATTTGATATTACCACGTACGAAAGACGATTCACAGAATTGTGCCTATTGTGTCCGGGAGCATTCGAAGATGAGGAAGAGAAGATCGACGCGTTTGTGAAAGGATTACCGGAAAGAATCCAAGAAGATATAAGTTCACACGAGCCCACCTCCATACAACAGGCATGTAGAATGGCTCACAAACTAGTGAACCAGATTGAAGAAAGAATTAAAGAACAGACTGCTGAAGAGGCCAATGTGAAGCAAGTCAAAAGAAAGTGGGAGGAAAACGGTGATAAGAATCACCAATACAACAACAACAGCAATTACAACAATAATCGCAACAATTATCCCAACAATCGCAACATCAATCGCAACTACAACAAACGGCCCAACAACAACAACAATAACAAAAACAACAGCAGCTACAACAATCATCCCAACAATAATAATAACCGCAAAAACAACAACAATCAGAAGCAGCTATGCCAAAGGTGTGAAAAGTATCACTCGGGGTTCTGCACCAAATTTTGTAACAAGTGTAAAAGAAATGGTCATAGCGCGGCGAAGTGTGAGGTCTACGGACCAGGGGTTAACAGAACGAAAGGAACAAATGGTGTTGGAACGAGTAATGGCGGAGCAAGTAGTGTCGGAGCAAGTTATGCCAATGTAGTTTGTTATAAATGTGGAAAATCGGGCCACATTATTAGAAATTGCCCGAACCAGGAGAACACGAATGGACAAGGCCGCGGAAGAGTTTTCAATATTAATGCGGCAGAGGCACAGGAAGACCCGGAGCTTGTTACGGGTACGTTTCTTATTGACAATAAATCTGCTTACGTTTTATTTGATTCGGGTGCGGATAGAAGCTATATGAGTAGAGATTTTTGTGCTAAATTAAGTTGTCCATTGACGCCTTTGGATAGTAAATTTTTACTCGAATTAGCAAATGGTAAATTAATTTCAGCAGATAATATATGTCGGAATCGAGAAATTAAACTGGTTAGCGAAACATTTAAGATTGATTTGATACCAGTAGAGTTAGGGAGTTTTGATGCGATAATCGGTATGGACTGGTTGAAAGAAGTGAAAGCAGAGATCGTTTGTTACAAAAATGCAATTCGCATTATACGAGAAAAAGGAAAACCCTTAATGGTGTACGGAGAAAAGGGCAACACGAAGCTACATCTTATTAGTAATTTGAAGGCACAAAAACTAATAAGAAAAGGTTGCTATGCTGTTCTAGCACACGTCGAGAAAGTACAAACTGAAGAAAAGAGCATCAATGATGTTCCCATTGCAAAAGAATTTCCCGATGTATTTCCGAAAGAATTACCGGGATTACCCCCACATCGATCCGTTGAATTTCAAATAGATCTTGTACCAGGAGCTGCACCAATAGCTCGTGCTCCTTACAGACTCGCACCCAGCGAGATGAAAGAACTGCAAAGCCAATTACAAGAACTTTTAGAGCGTGGTTTCATTCGACCAAGCACATCACCGTGGGGAGCTCCTGTTTTGTTTGTCAAGAAGAAATATGGTACATTCAGGTTGTGTATCGACTACCGAGAGTTGAACAAACTTACCATCAAGAACCGCTACCCACTACCGAGAATCGACGACTTATTTGATCAACTACAAGGCTCGTCTGTTTATTCAAAGATTGACTTACGTTCCGGGTATCATCAAATGCGGGTGAAAGAAGATGATATTCCAAAGACTGCTTTTAGAACACGTTACGGTCATTACGAGTTTATGGTCATGCCATTTGGTTTAACTAATGCACCAGCTGTGTTCATGGACCTTATGAACCGAGTGTGTGGACCATACCTTGACAAGTTTGTCATTGTTTTCATTGATGACATACTTATTTACTCAAAGAATGACCAAGAACACGGTGAACATTTGAGAAAGGTGTTAGAAGTATTGAGGAAGGAAGAATTGTACGCTAAGTTTTCAAAGTGTGCATTTTGGTTGGAAGAAGTTCAATTCCTCGGTCACATAGTGAACAAAGAAGGTATTAAGGTGGATCCGGCAAAGATAGAAACTGTTGAAAAGTGGGAAACCCCGAAAACTCAGAAACACATACGCCAGTTTTTAGGACTAGCTGGTTACTACAGAAGGTTCATCCAAGACTTTTCCAGAATAGCAAAACCCTTGACTGCATTAACGCATAAAGGGAAGAAATTTGAATGGAATGATGAACAAGAGAAAGCGTTTCAGTTATTGAAGAAAAAGCTAACTACGGCACCTATATTGTCATTGCCTAAAGGGAATGATGATTTTGTGATTTATTGTGACGCATCAAAGCAAGGTCTCGGTTGTGTATTAATGCAACGAACGAAGGTGATTGCTTATGCGTCTAGACAATTGAAGATTCACGAACAAAATTATACGACGCATGATTTGGAATTAGGCGCGGTTGTTTTTGCATTAAAGACATGGAGGCACTACTTATATGGGGTTAAAAGTATTATATATACCGACCACAAAAGTCTTCAACACATATTTAATCAGAAACAACTGAATATGAGGCAGCGTAGGTGGATTGAATTATTGAATGATTACGACTTTGAGATTCGTTACCACCCGGGGAAGGCAAATGTGGTAGCCGATGCCTTGAACAGGAAGGACAGAGAACCCATTCGAGTAAAATCTATGAATATAATGATTCATAATAACCTTACTACTCAAATAAAGGAGGCGCAACAAGGAGTTTTAAAAATGGGAAATTTAAAGGATGAAATACCCAAAGGATCAGAGAAGCATCTTAATATTCGGGAAGACGGAACCCGGTATAGGGCTGAAAGGATTTGGGTACCAAAATTTGGAGATATGAGAGAAATGGTACTTAGAGAAGCTCATAAAACCAGATACTCAATACATCCTGGAACGGGGAAGATGTACAAGGATCTCAAGAAACATTTTTGGTGGCCGGGTATGAAAGCCGATGTTGCTAAATACGTAGGAGAATGTTTGACGTGTTCTAAGGTCAAAGTTGAGCATCAGAAACCATCAGGTCTGCTTCAACAACCCGAAATCCCAGAATGGAAATGGGAAAACATTACCATGGATTTCATCACTAAATTGCCAAGGACTGCAAGTGGTTTTGATACTATTTGGGTAATAGTTGATCGTCTCACCAAATCAGCACACTTCCTGCCAATAAGAGAAGATGACAAGATGGAGAAGTTAGCACGACTGTATTTGAAGGAAGTCGTCTCCAGACATGGAATACCAATCTCTATTATCTCTGATAGGGATGGCAGATTTATTTCAAGATTCTGGCAGACATTACAGCAAGCATTAGGAACTCGTCTAGACATGAGTGCTGCCTATCATCCACAAACTGACGGGCAGAGCGAAAGGACGATACAAACGCTTGAAGACATGATACGAGCATGTGTTATTGATTTCGGAAACAGTTGGGATCGACATCTACCATTAGCAGAATTTTCCTACAACAACAGCTACCATTCAAACATTGAGATGGCACCGTTTAAAGCATTTTATGGTAGAAAGTGCAGGTCTCCGATTTGTTAGAGTGAAGTAGGGGATAGACAGATTACGGGTCCGGAGATTATACAAGAAACTACCGAGAAGATCATCCAAATTCAACAACGGTTGAAAACCGCCCAAAGTCGGCAAAAGAGCTACGCTGACATTAAAAGAAAAGATATAGAATTTGAAATTGGAGAGATGGTCATGCTTAAAGTTGCACCTTGGAAAGGCGTTGTTCGATTTGGTAAACGAGGGAAATTAAATCCAAGGTTTATTGGACCATTCAAGATTATTGATCGTGTCGGACCAGTAGCTTACCGACTTGAGTTACCTCAACAACTCGCGGCTGTACATAACACTTTCCACGTCTCGAATTTGAAGAAATGTTTTGCTAAAGAAGATCTCACTATTCCGTTAGATGAAATCCAAATCAACGAAAAACTTCAATTCATCGAAGAACCCGTCGAAATAATGGATCGTGAGGTTAAAAGACTTAAGCAAAACAAGATACCAATTGTTAAGGTTCGATGGAATGCTCGTAGAGGACCCGAGTTCACCTGGGAGTGTGAAGATCAGATGAAGAAGAAATACCCGCATCTATTTCCAGAAGATTCGTCAACACCTTCAACAGCTTAAAATTTCGGGACGAAATTTATTTAACGGGTAGGTACTGTAGTGACCCGAACTTTTCCATGTTTATATATATTAATTAAGATTGATATTTACAGGATTAAATGTTTCCAACATGTTAAGCAATCAAACTTGTTAAGACTTGATTAATTGAAATATGTTTCATATAGACAATTGACCACCCAAGTTGACAGGTGATTCACGAACGTTAAAACTTGTAAAAATTATATGATGACATATATATGGATATATATATAGTTAACATGATACTATGATAAGTAAACATATCATTAAGTATATTAACAATGAACTACATATGTAAAAACAAGACTACTAACTTAATGATTTTTAAACGAGACATATATGTAACGATTATCGTTGTACAGACATTTAATGTATATATATCATATTAAGAGATATTCATACATGATAATATCATGATAATATAATAATTTAAAATCTCATTTGATATTATAAACATTGGGTTAACAACAATTAACAAGATCGTTAACCTAAAGGTTTCAAAACAACACTTACATGTAACGACTAACGATGACTTAACGACTCAGTTAAAATGTATATACATGTAGTATTTTAATATGTATTTATACACTTTTGAAAGACTTCAATACACTTATCAAAATACTTCTACTTAACAAAAATGCTTACAATTACATCCTCGTTCAGTTTCATCAACAATTCTACTCGTATGCACCCGTATTCGTACTCGTACAATACACAGCTTTTAGATGTATGTACTATTGGTATATACACTCCAATGATCAGCTCTTAGCAGCCCATGTGAGTCACCTAACACATGTGGGAACCATCATTTGGCAACTAGCATGAAATATCTCATAAAATTACAAAAATATGAGTAATCATTCATGACTTATTTACATGAAAACAAAATTACATATCCTTTATATCTAATCCATACACCAACGACCAAAAACACCTACAAACACTTTCATTCTTCAATTTTCTTCATCTAATTGATCTCTCTCAAGTTCTATCTTCAAGTTCTAAGTGTTCTTCATATATTCTACAAGTTCTAGTTACATAAAATCAAGAATACTTTCAAGTTTGCTAGCTCACTTCCAATCTTGTAAGGTGATCATCCAACCTCAAGAAATCTTTGTTTCTTACAGTAGGTTATTATTCTAATACAAGGTAATAATCATATTCAAACTTTGGTTCAATTTCTATAACTATAACAATCTTATTTCAAGTGATGATCTTACTTGAACTTGTTTTCGTGTCATGATTCTGCTTCAAGAACTTCGAGCCATCCAAGGATCCGTTGAAGCTAGATCCATTTTTCTCTTTTCCAGTAGGTTTATCCAAGGAACTTAATTTAGTAATGATGTTCATAACATCATTCGATTCATACATATAAAGCTATCTTATTCGAAGGTTTAAACTTGTAATCACTAGAACATAGTTTAGTTAATTCTAAATTTGTTCGCAAACAAAAGTTAATCCTTCTAACTTGACTTTTAAAATCAACTAAACACATGTTCTATATCTATATGATATGCTAACTTAATGATTTAAAACCTGGAAACACGAAAAACACCGTAAAACCGGATTTACGCCGTCGTTGTAACACCGCGGGCTGTTTTGGGTTAGTTAATTAAAAACTATGATAAACTTTGATTTAAAAGTTTTTATTCTGGGAAAATGATTTTTATTATGAACATGAAACTATATCCAAAAATTATGGTTAAACTCAAAGTGGAAGTATGTTTTCTAAAATGGTCATCTAGACGTCGTTCTTTCGACTGAAATGACTACCTTTACAAAAACGACTTGTAACTTATTTTTCCGACTATAAACCTATACTTTTTCTGTTTAGATTCATAAAATATAGTTCAATATGAAACTATAGCAATTTTATTCACTCAAAACGGATTTAAAATGAAGAAGTTATGGGTAAAACAAGATTGGATAATTTTTCTCATTTTAGCTACGTGAAAATTGGTAACAAATCTATTCCAACCATAACTTAATCAACTTGTATTGTATATTATGTAACCTTGAGATACCATAGACACGTATACAATGTTTCGACCTATCATGTCGACACATCTATATATATTTCGGAACAACCATAGACACTCTATATGTGAATGTTGGAGTTAGCTATACAGGGTTGGGGTTGATTCCAAAATATATATAGTTTGAGTTGTGATCAATACTGAGATACGTATACACTGGGTCGTGGATTGATTCAAGATAATATTTATCGATTTATTTCTGTACATCTAACTGTGGACAACTAGTTGTAGGTTACTAACGAGGACAGTTGACTTAATAAACTTAAAACATCAAAATATATTAAAAGTGTTGTAAATATATTTTGAACATACTTTGATATATATGTATATATTGTTATAGGTTCGTGAATCAACCAGTGGCCAAGTCTTACTTCCCGACGAAGTAAAAATCTGTGAAAGTGAGTTATAGTCCCACTTTTAAAATCTAATATTTTTGGGATGAGAATACATGCAGGTTTTATAAATGATTTACAAAATAGACACAAGTACGTGAAACTACATTCTATGGTTGAATTATCGAAATCGAATATGCCCCTTTTTATTAAGTCTGGTAATCTAAGAATTAGGGAACAGACACCCTAATTGACGCGAATCCTAAAGATAGATCTATTGGGCCTAACAAACCCCATCCAAAGTACCGGATGCTTTAGTACTTCAAAATTTATATCATATCCGAAGGGTGTCCCGGAATGATGGGGATATTCTTATATATGCATCTTGTTAATGTCGGTTACCAGGTGTTCACCATATGAATGATTTTTATCTCTATGTATGGGATGTGAATTGAAATATGAAATCTTGTGGTCTATTATTATGATTTGATATATATAGGTTAAACCTATAACTCACCAACATTTTTGTTGACGTTTTAAGCATGTTTATTCTCAGGTGATTATTAAGAGCTTCCGCTGTCGCATACTTAAATAAGTACGAGATTTGGAGTCCATGCTTGTATGATATTGTGTAAAAACTGCATTCAAGAAACTTATTTTGTTGTAACATATTTGTATTGTAAACCATTATGTAATGGTCGTGTGTAAACAGGATATTTTAGATTATCATTATTTGATAATCTACGTAAAGCTTTTTAAACCTTTATTGATGAAATAAAGGTTATGGTTTGTTTTAAAATGAATGCAGTCTTTGAAAAACATCTCATATAGAGGTTAAAACCTCGCAACGAAATCAATTAATATGGAACGTTTTTAATCAATAAGAACGGGACATTTCACACGAAGCCCATGACAACAAGCATGATGATCATGCTAGTAATATTGGACTTCGTTAAGCTACTAATATTTTTCATCTGTAATTTAGTATTTGGATGTTTTTGGAACATTAAGCAGTTTTATCTTAATGAATTGAGATACTTGGTATGGTCGTTTTCATTTATATCACTGTGTTCTATATTAGCATGTTTAATCCATGAATAATTGTTGATTATTCTAAATCTCCATAATCGGTCATGTTATGGGAGTAACATGAATTAAGATTATTATTAAATTTGGTTTTATTCACTGATGGTGAATAGTTAACTAGTTGAGGCCAAAATTCATATGTATTCATTGATGATGAATATTGGAATGACCCAATCATGAGATGTCACTACATGGATCGTCGTCAATAGTGAATCTCATAATGGTTATGTCTTTGTGTCCTTAGACCTGAGATGTATATGTTGGTTTTTAATTGTATGACATATTATGCTTTGATATGGTTAAACGCTGTCCTGAATAAGGTAGTTATAAAGGCCATCATTGGGTAGGATGTGAAGTAAATGACGAACCCATATAATCAAAATGAGATTTATTCCTCTATGTGAGAGTATGATACCACTGGGCCCCTCGATGAAAGTGAATGGATATTTACACGGCCGTGTCCAAGTTATATTGATTGTTGATCAATTTTAACTTGGTGATCGCATTCAGTTTTTCTAGACCGAGAAGTATAATTGGTTGACAAATGAGAATGATAAGATCCATGTCTCATGTCAACTCGGTATCGGCAATAAAGGGACAATAGACACTCAATCATTAAATCATTTTAATAATAATGATAGTTCGTTTAGCTGAAAAAAACACTTGTATATTTTCGGGGGCATTGACGTGTTGCTAGACGCCAATATATGTCTGTATAGTTTTCTGGATGTTATGTCATGCACAAGTGGGAGTTTGTTGGTTTAGTGTGCATGCCATAACACAAATCTATACTACCGCTTATATACAAGCCTATGGGGTCACACACTTTAGCATTTAGACACCATTTAATTTATATATTGTTGATATATAATTATAACCTATAGTTTGAAAAGCATAGTTTAATTAAATACTATTTAATTAAATATAAAATATTTTGAATGTGCCTATTGGGCTTTTGGATCATACTTTACAATAAAAAAAAAGGTGCCAAGTTTTATTATTTTGTCTTGATGATTACGTACGCCCTGCAACACAAAATATATATATACTCTGTAAATATAAGTTTTCTCTCGGTTTTTTTTTGGTGGTGACGGCGCAAGAAAAGTAATAAAATTAATAATCTTCTAAAGGGTTGATAGCTTGTGATAACAAGATGGCAAAAGCAGACGGTACATAAAGGGTTTTATTTATTTGATTTTTAGTTTTTGACGGCTACATAAATCAATAAGAAAGAAACCATTTGTTCAACGTATGGCATAAGGATTGGTTCTTTTAACAGAAACATGAGATGTTAAACTTATTAGATAATTGTTGATTATTTAATTAGTATACTCCTTTTTGTGAAATTAATTCGTTAGTGTTTATGTTGTTGACATAAGCGGAAATAATTAATACCGATTTGTATTGATCTTGCTTTTCATTAATGAAACAATATATAATATTGTTTTTCGGGTTATATTCGGACTAGCATCTGATTGGTGTTGCTCGACGTGCTGTGTGAATCAACCATAGAGATATTCATACACTTTGAATATATTTTTCTACCTAGACGTGGACAATTGATTCTACCGTTCTTGCATCGCTTATTAAAGGTACATCTAAACTCAACTTTGTGAATTTATTATTTGACAATTACTAGTGGTGTAACTGGATCTTGCTGGGAACCGTTAATCGTGTGAATGTTTGATTGAAAGTTTTATATTAAAATAAAAATATGTTTATTTTTATCGTTTCGCTGCATTTATAAAATTTAAAAGTACACACGATTTTCTATCAAAAGGTAATTTATGCTGACCTAGCCCTGGTGCAAAACATCTATCAATCACAACTGACAAGGTCTGCTACTTTAATTGCTTATGTTAATTTCCGTTATTTGTATATATAGTCTTCATGCATTCATATTTTAAGGCCTTTAATTATTCTAATAACTAGGTTTTGTGTTTAATTGTGTTAGTATTAGCTATATGTTCATTAGCTACTATTACTGAGTTAAAAGTCATGTTACAAAGGCTCAAAACAACCATTAGCTAAATGACTGTGGAGATAAAGATCGGTCAAATGACACATTCTCTGTAACTGTAGCTATTGGCATTTTAGCTGAATGAATTCGAAGTTGCTCGAATTGTTTCTAAATTAAGCATTATATATCTACTAACCACAAAAATGTGGTAGAACTTAACCTTGCAAGAGATTGGTGGAATATATCACTCGTACAGCGCAAAAGTAGTTCACTGAAGAATTATAGTTCTATGTTGTACCCATATATTTGTTGTTTAACCGTTTACTCTCGAATAGTTATATTAAGGTATGTATTCTTACATTTTCACTTCTTCTTACGATTTACGTTTTTCACTTAGTTTTTATGAAGTAGTAAGTCTGTAATAGATATACGGATGTAAGTATTAACTGAATTTTAAAGTGTATGATCATGCTGTATACTCCCTTCATTTAAGTAGTGTATGCAACACAATACTATTATCATAATTTTATTTTTAACATTGATAAGTACTTAAGTAGTTAATCATATTTATTGTAAAAGTTGTTTGTTGTTTCTATAATATGCCCCTGCTCAATATCTGTTACAAACCGAACCCAGTTTGACATTTGTGTTATTTCTATTAGTGAAAATTACTTAATTCACATTATAATTTATGAGCAACACTACTTTGAGAAATAAGAACTAATATTGTAAATGTTTTTAAAATATTTTGTGCAATTTGTTAAACTAATCAAGCTCCTAATAGATTATTATTATATCTATATCTATATCTATATATGATTTGAAACGGTTTTTAAGAAAACGCATGGGCTCAATGGTATGTGTTAGACTTGCTACAATTTTTGTAATTCCTTCCTTATGCTGATATAACAAAATCTGGATAGTATTCATACTTGACATTCCATGAGCTATGATTAAGTATAAGTCCTTTGTATTGCCAAAAGGATTTTCTTTTTGTGAAAAATTCATTGGTATGATAAACTCATTTTGACACTTTAATCAGTTTATAAACTTTGACCTGTATTAATTTATTTCTAAATTTAATACCTAACATAAAACTTTACTTATATATACTAACATCTAAACTATTTGTATCACAATTTTTTTTTAACTATGTTATACATTATCACAAAATGGTTTACAAAGTAAAATAAGTAGATCAGAAATGTGAAATTTCATTTATTCGTCCTTTTGTCATTGTCTAATACAGGCCTTCGGTGTCGCTAATAACGCATTCAAATACTAATTTTTAGAGCTGCCGTGCAACGCACGGGCTCTTAAATCTAGTATTTATATATATCTATTCATTTTCCGTTACAGTTTTTCAATCCTAAATATTAGTTACTTATCAACTTTTTCTCTTTCAAATTTAATAATCAATAATTAGCAAAAATGACTGACATTATCTTCGCTAATAATAACCCATTCATTTGTATTCTCATAAATCAAATCACAAAAAAATCGTTCAATAAACAATTTAATCACATCAAAATAATTATTTTCATTTTAATCATCACCCTCAGAAATTCAATTTTTATCAAGTAAGTTTATCTAATCTTTGTATTATTTACATGTTAATGTTGGTGTTAATTTCCTATTCCTATAATATTATTATATTTACGTGAGAAGATGGTTTTAATTTAAATATAATTGTTTTATGTTTATGTTTATTGTTTATATTTGAATTTGATTATCATGTTACGATTCATTATGTTGATCCGTCTTTACACGTGAGGGTTTCAAGATATTTGAATTGGGTGATTAGAAAGTTAAAATCTTGTGAATATTGATATCTTTTCAAGATTATATGTATATGTATATATGTATATAAAAATAAAATATTTTGTATGATATATATTTTTTGGGAATATTTTGTGATATATTATACCTTTTTCAAGTTATAATATTTTGTATGATATACATCTTTTGGACCATCTCTTTTGTGGTTAAAAGAATCTGCCATTAGTATATTCCAATATGTAATCAATAATGAATTTTAATGTAACTATTTAAATAATATTTAATGTATGAGAGTTGATCTATACACCACTATATTTTTGCCACACACCACTAAAATAATTATTTGGACATTTTTACTCTTCCTTTGAGAAGTTAAGGGGAGTTGGTGGTGAATAAAAGGAAAGGTAAAAATATCCAAATAATTGTTTTGGTGGTGTATGGCAAAAATAAGGTGGTGTACGGATCACCTTTATACGTAATAGAAAATGGACCAACTTGTTTTAGTTTGTGATATTTAGTTAAGATCAGTGAATCATCAATAGAACTATGATAGTTGAAGAGTCAAATATGAATGAATGTATATATGTATGTCACTCTATTTGTAGCACTTCTTATTTGTAGTGTGTTACATTATTATCTGAATCTAAGTAAACATTATAATGTAATGCATACTCTAATTAATAATCATATAGATCATTTTTGTGAACCATTAAGTTAAAAAGTTAGTTTCTTGACATTCAAAACTGAAATGTATATATATATATATATATATGTATATATATATATATATATATATATATATATATATATATATATATATTTTATGTTCTAAGAAGTTTTTTTGCAGAATGAATCAACAGAACATTGCAAAAACACCAGACCTCCAGGTTAAGCGTAAGCGCGGTCGTCCACGTAAAGATGAGAGCACGTCGAGAAACGTAAAACAACATATTCAACCACCTCTAGCCATGGCGACACCACTACCACCGGCCGCTGTCATTACCACCATCCAACCGTCACCAGCCGCCCTCATCAATACCTTCCAACCACCACCACCAACAACAACCGTCGTTCCCTCGACCACAAATGTGAATAAAGTTGACCCCAATATGGTTGGACAGGCAGTCACGTGCGTTATTGATGGTATTTTCGAGAATGGGTACCTCATCTCAACTCGCGTGGGTCCCAATAACTCAATCTTACGCGGCATTGTGTTTCAACAAGGACATATTGCTCCTATTACACCAGCTAATGACGTGGCGCCACATCTTGCTATGTGCGCAAGAGGCAAATATTTAATACCGCCCTTGAATCCAAGAAACCAAATGCAAATATGTGTTTCTGAATGCGTATCTGCGAAGCAGCCACCTCAGCATGTGACGATGCAAAATAGTCATACGATGGTGACAGGTGGCAGTAATAGTTCTGCACCACATGAATGTTTGAAAATTGTTGAGCAAGATAACGTTATGAGGGGTTTTGAAGCGTCTAAAACGGTTGAAGATACACAAGATTGTGATCAAAGGGGTAAAAATGAGCGACTGGTATATGATCCAACGGCTGAGGGTTATCCTGAGAGTGATACTGTGATTCTTGATAAGGCTACGGAACAAGAACCAGTCGTTAACGCGAGCTCAAACGAGCAGCAAGCAAATGTGTCAGATGGGGCTGTAGAGACGTTAGTTGAGAATCAACAATCAATGCCAAATGATGGGCTGATGCAAGAAAATCAAGAACATACGGGTATGGGTGATTTTTTAGTATTTATTGACTCGCCTCTTAACCTCGTATTCTTTGGTGATTAATGGTACCTTAAGTCCGATTAACTAGGCTTAAAATTGGTGTTAAAATCAATGAAATGGACCAAATACATTTTGGGACGCTAAATGTGCATTGTGAAAGTGAATAAGTGACCATATGTTACTTTTATATATAAAGTTTTCTCTATTCAGGTTACACATGGAGGGTGAGTATTTTTACTAAAATGTATGCTGCCTAATCGAGTTTTCCTGTGGTAGTTATCAACCCTTTAACCTGGTCACTTAAGATAAGATATGTTTTGTTGAGGTTTGAACCTGAAACATCTATCGATGATATAAATTAGACCCCGACCACTAGAGTATCCTGGGATGCTTAAGTGTCTGAGGTGGGAAATAGTGATTTTAATGATGCAAGAGCCTATAAATTCATAGATAAAAGTATATTTACTAAGCAATTTGTTGATCAGTTTTCTTGTAGCTAGTGTCAACTGATTATTTGACCTGATATTGTCATAGTAAGTTTGAGTGTTCAACATATTACTAATAAAATATGGAATTATCTAATGATTTTGAACTTTAATCAACTAAATCATCTGACTTGATCAATCAAGTCACTAAATCGCCATGAACATGCATTCCATATTCAAGCCTATTACTGTTACAAAGATTAGAACTTCTCAAAATATTTATTTAACTTGAATATCTACAGTGATGAAATTTGTCAAACCATATATTTGCAGGTGAAGTGAGCAATGTTGATGCCAATCAAGATCCAAATCGAGAAGTAGTTGTGGTTCTTTCTCTAAACAATTTTCCCGAGATCTAATCATGTGATAAATTTAGTGGATAAACATCAAGGCTCTTTTCGTAATTATGACCAAATTTTGTTATGTGCTTTCGTTGATACCTATATATTAAGTTTATGCATCAATGAGAATGAACCTTGTTACTGTTGAAACAATCATTCTTTCTAATATTGATGATTTTTCTTTGGATGTATTCATATATCAAAGTTGTTGGTGCATTATAATCTCCGAGTTTATTACGATCAAATTGAAATGCTTTAATGTTTAACTTTCACTGTTGAAATGCAACCGCACGGTTGCAGGTATGCAACCGTACGGGTATACTGGGCAACCGCACGGTTGCACGTGCTGTGTGTATATAATGGATATTACGGGTTCATTGTTAGGGTTACGAATCCTAACCTATTCTATACGTACAAACCAATTCCCTGGTGTTCTAGCATTCATCTTAGTCGATCTTTAACATTCTAAAGTCGTTTTACACATTAAGATCAAAGGTTAATAGAGTATTTTGAGTATAAAACCCAATATTGAGATTTTCCGCACTCGATATTGAATACAAGATCGTTTAATCCTGTTTACACGATCCTACAAGTGGTATCAGAGCCACGTTCCGATCTTAGTACCTGTGGGTTATGGGCCCACCACGCTTCTGCTGCGCCACTCTGATAGTGTAGAAGAAGTCATCGTTAAAGATGCTTCTGATGATGAAAATGTTGGTGATAGTGTTGATGAGGATGACTTACCTGAGTTTGCTGATCTTTTCAAACAACAAAATGATGATGTTGTGAGAGTTCAAATTACTGAGGAAGAGGTTGAAAAGGAAAAGGCTGATAGAGAGACAAGATGGGTTGTGTTGGCAGAGATAAGCAATGCAAATGCCTTGGATGCAAAATGGAAGAAAGACTGGACATGGCATAGTACTGGGCAAATTACTTGCGTAGAGGGTATGTGAACAAGAGAGTTCTTGAAAGTTTAAATGGGCTAAGCATAGTGATGGTGATGTATGGACTGACAGTGATTCGTCCTCCTCCAATGATGAATCATGGAAGTCTTGTGAAAACAATGGTCAAATTTTCGGTAGTATTTCAAGTGAAGATGGTGTTACTATTGGAAATGTTGCTAAGAGGGTAAATATTGAGAAAATGGGTACGCTGGATTTTGGTTCAGATAGCTCAAGTTCAGAGTTGGAATCAGAGTCTGAATCAGAATCTGGTGAAGCTAAAGAAAAGATCCCACGTCTCTATGCCTTTATGGCAGACTCTTCAAATAAAGCTAAGGTAACACCTGAAACTAATATTATTTTGTAATAATTGTGTTAACTTAGATTTGCAAACTGAATGAACTTAGGGAATCAATAAAGACCTGTACTAGATGTTTGACTTTAGAAGAACAGGTCAAGAGGTTGTCTGAAATATGCCTAAACTGTAATAACTGTACTGCCTTAGAACAGGAAATTGATGTGCTTAAAAAGGGTAATCAGGTTCTTAAGAAGCAGTATGCGGATAATTTGATCTTTAAAGTTAGGGAAAAAGAGTTTAGGGAAATTATTAAAACATTGGACGACCAGGTGACCGATTTGAAGTCAAATGTGATGTTAAATACTCAGACCATTATAAGACAGATCACTGAGATAGATGACCTTAAGAGAGATAAAGAATCCTTTAGGATTACTTATAAGACAGAAAGAGATAAGGCTTATATCTATAAGAGGTCTGCTTTTGTTCTAGAGTATTGTCAAAACGTAGGAGGAAAAGAGACCAGTAGTGATTATAAGCAGTGTTGTAACGACCCTACTTTTTCCGTTATCTTTTACCGTTAATTATTTAAGGACCGTTAACTGTTATTCATGCCACTTCATTTCTATGACCTATATTATTATTTTAGTAATAATATATTAATTATTATGTGCTAAATGAATATTTGCTAAGGTGATGTACGGCGTTTTGTCGAGGATTTTATTAAGGATTTTGTTATGGGATATTTTCATTTATGTATGGATGGTTGTTTCTTTTATAACATCTGGTTATTATTATCATATTTTATTTCTGATGTTGTGACTCTTGGCATGTTATATTATGCGTAATATAGTTCATGTATGTTAGGTGCTATGTATGTTGTATGATTTCTATCATAAAGTATGTATGAATGTGGTGGCTATTTCTATAACTATCATAACTATTATGTTATTACTCATAGTGTTCGTTGACTATTATTTTAATGGTTAATCTTTCGTGTTCGATCTATTCCTTTATAACACTGGTATTATTCTTAGTACTAACGGTTGTGTTATTCTGTTTTGAAGATCATGCCTCCCCGTGAGTCCAACGAAGCTCGCATGCAACTCCTGAATTCTGAAAGGATTGCGGCTGCTATGGCAGCTAATGCTAATGCTAATGCTAATAACAACAACCAGGTGGGATGCTCCCATAAAACGTTCATGGCAAGTCGTCCACAAGTATTTAGTGGCACTGAAGGACCCATTGGACTTACTCGATGGTTTGAGAAGATTGAGTCTATTTTTAGGGTTAGCCGAGTTCGAGAGGAAGACTAGGTTAGTTTCGCAAGCTGCACTCTTAAAGATAGTGTATTAACTTGGTGGAACAACTTGGTTAGTAGTTTGGGTAATGATGTGGTGTATAGTTTGACTTGGAACAACTTTAAAGAGAGAATGATCACCCGTTATCGTCCCTGAGGTGAACTTAAGAAGTTAGAAGCTGAGCTTAAGAACTTGAAAATGAAGGGCACCGAATTAGATGCCTATGAGCAAAGGTTCTTCGAGTTGACTTTGTTGTGTCCAAATGTTTATGCTGATGAGAATCTTAAGATTAAAGCTTATATTGATGGATTATCTGAGAAAATTGAGCATGAGGTTAAGTCTAGTGAGCCCCAGACTATTGAAGCTGCTATGTCTATGGCGCATAAGCTTAATGATAAGATTTTGAGGAGAAGTAAGGCAGCTATGACTGATGCCAGTGAAGAAGTTGTTAAGAAGGCTGATAATGGGAAAATGAAGTGGGATAACAACCGCAACCAGAACCAAGGTCAGCAGAAGAAACAAGATACTTCTGGTTCTAATAACCGTAATCAGCGTGTTTGTCCTCGACTCAACCTCATGCTCAATCGTAATCAAGATACTTCTCGACTCAACCGTAATCATGATGGTTATTGTACGGTTACTTGTAAGAGGTTTTCCAAGCAGGGACACATTGCTAAAGATTGTACGGTGCTTATGCCGGGTTCTGCTACTCCTGCTGCAAGTGGTGGTAATAATAATGGTGGTAATGGTAATGGTAATGGGAAGCTGAGAAATAGTGGTAATCAGAGAGTTTGTTATGAATGCGGTAAGCCGGGGCATTTCCGTGATGCCTGCCCTAACAAGAAGACCACTGAGAATGCACGTGGAAGGGCATTCAACATTAATGCCAGGGATGCTGAGCAAGATCCAAAACTTGTTACGGGTACATTCTCGGTCAACGATTTATCAGTTTATATACTATTTGATTCAGGGGCTGATTTGAGTTTTGTGTCGAATAAATTAAGTCCAAAAATCAAAACTCCGTTAACTCCTCTAGACAATACTTATGTTATAGAGATAGCTAATGGTAAAGTGCTTACTGCTAAGATTGTGTATCGTAAATGTAACATTAATTTGGCTGGTAGAGATTTTGAGATAGATTCGATACCTATTTACCTAGGCAGTTTTGACGTTGTTATTGGTATGGATTAGTTGTCTGTGAATCGTACTGAGATTGTATGTTATGAGAAAGCTATTCGTATTACTAATGTGGTTAGAGAGCCGTTGATGGTTTTTGGGGATAAGAAATGCAGACAGTTAAATATTATTAGCTGTTTGAAAGTTCATAAACATTTTCACAAAGGCTGTCATGCTATTCTAGCCCATGTTGTTGATTCTGATAGAGAAGAGAAGAGCGTTGGTGATGTTCATATTGTTAGAGATTTTCCCGAGGTATTTCCCGAAGATTTACCCGGCCTTCCGCCGCAACGCGCGGTAGAATTTCAAATCGATCTTGTTCCCGGTGCTACTCCTGTAGCACGTGCTCCTTACCGACTTGCGCCTTCCAAACTTCAAGAATTGTCAAGTCAACTCCGTGAGTTGTTAGACAAAGGTTTTATTCATCCCAGTTCATCCCCCTTGGGGAGCTCCTGTTCTGTTTGTTAAGAAGAAGGATGGTTCGTTTCGTTTGTTCATTGATTATCGTGAATTAAACAAGCTTACTGTTAAAAACTGTTACCCTCTTCCAAGAATTGATGATCTGTTCGATCAGCTTCAAGGTTCATCTGTTTATTCTAAAATCGATCTTCGTTCCGGTTATCATCAACTGCGTGTTAAAGAATCCGATGTTCCGAAAACCGCTTTTCGCACCCGTCACGGTCACTACGAATTCCTTGTTATGCCGTTCGGATTGACAAATGCACCTGCTGTATTCATGGACCTCATGAACCGTGTGTGTAGACCCTATCTGGACAAATTCGTTATTATATTCATCGACGACATCCTTATTTATTCAAAGAGTGATGAAGAGCACGAAGAACATTTGAAGTTGGTGCTTGATCTGTTGAGGAAAGAAGAGTTGTACGCTAAGTTCTCTAAGTGTGCTTTCTGGTTAAGAGAAGTTCATTTCCTTGTACATATTGTTAGTAAACAGGGAATACAAGTTGATCCTGCCAAGATCGAGGCAATTGAGAATCGGGAAATTCCGAAAACTCCTACTCAGGTTCGTCAGTTTCAAGGGTTGGCAGGATATTATCGAAGGTTCATTCAAGATTTCTCTCGTATAGCGAAACCTCTGACTGCTTTAACGCACAAGGGGAAGAAGTATGAGTGAAAGGATGAACAAGAGACTGCTTTTCAAACTTTGAAGAAGAAGTTAACTACCGATCTGATATTGTCACTACCTGAGGGTAATGACGATTTTGTTGTTTATTGTGATGCTTCGCGTAAGGGCTTTGGTTGTGTTTTGATGCAACGAAAGAAAGTTATTGCGTACGCGTAAAGAAAGTTATTGCGTACGCGTCACGTCAGTTGAAGATCCACGAACAGAATTATACAACCCATGATTTAGAGTTGGGAGCTGTTGTGTTTGCGCTTAAGATTTGGAGACATTATCTTTATGGGGTCAAAAGTACAGTATACACGGATTACAAAAGTCTGCAACATATTCTTGACCAGAAACAGTTAAATATGAGGCAATGAAGATGG
The DNA here is from genome assembly GCF_046630445.1 of Rutidosis leptorrhynchoides. Taxonomy (NCBI): domain Eukaryota; kingdom Viridiplantae; phylum Streptophyta; class Magnoliopsida; order Asterales; family Asteraceae; genus Rutidosis; species Rutidosis leptorrhynchoides. The sequence continues at coordinate 100,341,608 of NC_092343.1, forward strand.
GTTGAAACGTTGAATGATTATGATTGTGAACTTTTATATCATCCGGGGAAGGCCAATGTTGTGGCCGATGCGTTGAGTCGTAAAGAGAGGGTTGAACCTTGTAGATTTAGAGCTTTGAACATGATAATTCGAACAAACCTTGCAAGGCAGATTCTTGAGGAACAACAAGAAGACTTAAAGGAGGAGAATTTTGTGAATGAGAATGTCAGAGGCATGGCTAAGAAGTTTAAGGTACGAGCAGATGGTATTAGATATTTTGCGGGACGTCTTTGGGTTCCGAAGTTTGGTGATCTGCGACAACTTGTTTTAGATGAAGCTCATAAGTCTAGGTACTCTATTCATCCTGGTTCAGAAAAGATGTATCATGATCTTAAGGAGCTTTATTGGTGGCCTAATTTGAAAGCTGATGTGGCTACTTATGTGGCTAAGTGTTTGACCTGTGCTAAGGTCAAAGCTGAACATCAGAAACCGTCTGGACTGTTGGTGCAACCTGAGATTCCCGAGTGGAAGTGGGAAGGTATTACGATGGATTTTATTACGAAGTTACCGAGAGTTGCGGGTGGCTATGATACCATTTGGGTGATTGTAGATCGACTCACTAAGTCAGCTCACTTTTTGCCGATTAAGGAAACAGATTCGATGGAGAAGCTTACTCGTTTGTATTTGAAGGAGATTGTTTCTAGACATGGTGTTTCTGTATCAATTATTTTAGACCGAGACAGTCGATTTATATCGAGGTTTTGGCGATCCTTACAGGAAGCTTTAGGAACTAAGTTAGATATGAGCAAAACTTATCATCCACAGATGGATGGTCAGAGTGAAAGGACCATTCAAACGTTAGAAGATATGTTACGAGCGTGTGTTATTGATTTTGGTAATGGGTGGGATAAATATTTGCCGCTAGCTGAATTTTCTTATAACAACAGTTATCATTCAAGCATTAAAGCCGCACCGTTTAAAGCTCTGTATGGTAGAAAGTGTAGGTCCCCTATTTGTTGGAATGAGGTTGGGGATGCTCAACTCACAGGTCCAGAAATTATTCATGAGACTACTGAGAAGATCGTACAGATTAAGGAAAGATTGAGAACCGCTAGAAGTAGGCAAAAAAGCTATGTCAATAAGAGAAGGAACGATATTGAATTTCAGGTAGGTGATCGTGTTATGTTGAAGGTATCGCCTTGGAAGGGCGTGATACGTTTTGGTAAAAGGGGAAAGTTGAGTCCTCATTTTGTTGGACCGTTTGAGATTATTGAGAGAGTTGGACCAGTGGCTTATCGTTTGATATTTCCATAAGAACTCAGTGCCGTTCACGATGTTTTTTCATGTATCGAATTTAAAGAAGTGTTTGGCCGAAGCCGATGAGACTATTCCTCTGGAGAAACTTCATGTTGATAAGCAACTACATTTTATTGAGGAACCTGTTGAAATTATGGACCGAAGGTTAAGAATATCAAGCAGAGCAGAATTCCTATTGTCCGGGTTAGATGGAACGCTAGACGCGGACCCGAGTTCACTTGGAAGCGTGAAGATCAAATGAAGCAGAAGTACTCGCATTTGTTCCCAGATTCTGAGTCAACCCCTGCACCTGCGTAAATTTCGGGACGAAATTTTCGTAACGGGAAGGTACTGTAACGACCCTACTTTTTCCGTTATCTTTTACCGTTAATTATTTAACGACCGTTAACTGTTATTCGTGCACGTCATTTCTATGACCTATATTATTATTTTAGTAATAATATATTAATTATTATTTGTTAAATGAATATTTGTATTCATATTTTAAATCGTACGTTTCTACGCGTCGCGGATTTCTATCCGGCGAATCTTTTCGGTTTTCAAACCAACGGTCGAGCTTTTGGGATTTTTAAATCCTAATTATTCTAAATATGATATTTTAATGTCATATATTTATATATAGATTTTATATATATTTTTCGTCGCGTATTTGTTATCTCTCCGATTATTTAATCGCGTATTAGCGTTTGCGGGCTTCGATCGGGCATTCGGGCCACAAGCAAATACAAGTTATTCAAATTTGGGCTAAGTGGGACCCATACCACCCTTTGGTTTGGCCGAAACCCTCATGGAGGGGGGTATTGTGCCATTTTTCCAAACTTGTGATTTTATGAGACAAAACCTAGTTTACACTCCTCATTTTAACATTCTAATTTTTTTGTGTTTTCTCCTCTCCTTGCTCCCCTTTGGCCATCGACCTAGCACACCACCATCATCATCATCTTCAATAATTAAAGCTTGGATCATCCTATTGTTTGTATAAACGCGTTCCTCTCTTCGATCTCTACACGTTCATATCCTTCAATTCTTGATTAGGGTATAAACCCTAACCCTAGCTTTTCAATTTTTCATTTATTTTTATGATTTTATATATTATAATGATAGTATGATGCTTATATGTTATTGTATTGTTGATTGTATGCGTAGAAATACTCGTTAATTCATGTTTTCGGTTTGATTGTTTTGGGACAGCGGTTTGATTGTTATTTTTTGTGAATATAACTGATATAAAAGTGAAACTAAAGTGTTTAGATGAGTTTCTCTCATTAAGACATTAATTTTAGACTCCGGATTCATATCATTTCGATTTCCGGAGCTCTAGTTATGCTTAAAATGGTGTTTTGTTGAGATTAAAATGTGAAAACGAATTGAATCAGGTATGGTCCGACTTTGTGACCACTTTTAGAGTCTTTAGGGTGTACTAGTGTATTAGGATTGATGATGGGATGAACTTTCATGTTTGGGTCATCGAAATCCGAGCCACGGATCACCCGGTATGACTAAAACATGTTTTTGAACGGATTAAAGCTACAAGTTGTTTAATGGCTGATCAGCACGACTTGTTTGCTATTCTTTGGATGTTCTTGAGCACACTAATGTGTCGGGTGATTTGGTTAGGCGAAGATATATATAAGACTCACCGAAAACTGATTCCCGGGTCTCAAGTTATGACCCGATGAACTTTTAATTAAAACTTATGGTTAATAATTATGACTTATGATATAAATAATGAATTTCATTATTAATAATTACTTATGATATAAAAAGTAATTATTTTAATTTAAGACTTATGATATTTTTATTTATTATATCATTTATTAATTACTTATGATTTAATTAAACATTTAATTAAACATTTAATTAAACTTATGATTAATAATACTTTTATTGTTAATGAAAAATACTTATGGTAAGTATTAAACTTATATTATGAGATTATTATAATAAGACTTATAATAAGGATTAATTAATTATTTAATTATTATAAGGCTTGGTTATTATTTAATTATAATTTAATTATTAAATACTTATGATTTAATAATTATAATTAGAAACTTATGATATGATTTATAATTCATTATTAATTAATAATACTTATGATATGATTTAAAATCTATTATTAATTAATAATACTTATATTATGATTAATCTTTAATTAATTAACTAAATACTTATGTTATATTAATTATATCATTTAAACTTATGTTAACTTTAATAATTCATTTTAATTTAATTAAAACTTATGTTATGACATAATTATACATATATGACTTTAATTAACGTTATAACCTATATTATTAATATAACTTATACTTTTAAAATTAATGTTGACTATGTTTGACCAAGGTTGACTTTTGAGTTGACTTTCGGTTGACTTTGACTTTCAGTTGACTTTTGTTGACTTTCTAATTAAGGAAACTTTCCTAACTTTTAAACTTTCCAAAAATAGCAACTTTCGAATTATGGAAACTTTCTAAATTTAGAAACTTTCCAAAAATAGAAACTTTCCTAAAATAGAAACTTTCCTAAAATAGAAACTTTTCAAAAATGGAAACCTGCTAAAAATAGAGACTTTCTAAAAATCGAAAGTACGTGTCCTTACGCTGCTCTGATCAAACCGAAGCATGTTGAGTGTTGTTCTATGTTTACTTGCAACAAGTACAATACCTATCATACTAAGACTTGACCTAAGTTAGTTATTTATATCGACCTGCTTTATTTATAGGTCGGCGTTGTGATCATTCCTGATCACTTTACTTCATTTGCTGTTCACATATTTGTGTGGTTACTTCGTTTGCTGTTCACATATTTGTGTGGTTACTTCGTTTGCTATTAAGGTGGGTTATAGTCCCATTTTTATATACTTTTCAAAGTATATTTTTGGGATGTGATTACATGCATTTTATTTTACGTTTAGACATAAGTTGCAATTAAATTTAAATTATTCGTTATGAGTTGAATAAAAATATTCTCTAGTCTGGTAACTGTAATCACTGGTTTCTACTGGTGAACGTAAATCCTACGGATAGATCTATCGAGTTTGACAACCCCATTTCGAGCTAGTTGCGCTAGCAATTTATAATCAGAATGTTTAGTACTTCGTATTTTGTTGTACATACACTTGTTCAGTGTATATTATTATTTTGTTTGGCAAGGGTAAATAAATGGTTAAGTGGTTACCAGGTGGCTGATTGATAATGAAATAATGTTTAATGTTTTCTAACATTTTAAATCTTGTGGTCTAAAAGTTTATTCATTTATTTAAACCTATAATTCACTCAACATTTTTGTTGACAGTTTACTCGCATGTTTTCACAAGTACTTGAGTTTGTTTGATGCTTCCGCTGTGTTAGAAGAGTCTGCATGCATTTGGGCAGATTTTGTAAAACAATTATGAAACTTTGAACTTGCATTCTATTTTGGAATAATTTAAACTTGTGAGTTTTGTTGGCAATGTTTTAATGTCAACTTTGGTATTTAATATGTTGGGTGACTTAAACTACATATTTTTGGTATATTTCCTTTTTAGGAAACTTTTGAAATAAAAGAATGCAATGTCGTTTATTAAATTCATTTAAGTCCGATCAACCTGTGTGACCAAGTGACGGAGTCGTTAAGTGTTTTGACGGGGCCATCACAAGTGTCCTCCACCGTTTGAGCATGATTATAGCTTCTCAACACCTGAGAAACAGTTCGGTGAGGATTTTGTTCCAATTCAACCAACTGAGACTAAACAAGAAAAAGGTAAAGGGGTAGGTACAACTGATACTGGAAAAGTAGAGGTAGATTAGACTAATAAGGTAGATAAACCTGACCCTAAACCTGTTAAGATATTGAAAAACCCAGCTAATCAGAGACCTGTCAGGATTAGGAACCGATCACCACCTCAAATTTGTTAAAGGTCCTAATTTTGAGGAGGAGGACTTCTTGAAACCAGCGTGTAACTCACCACCAAAGTATGTTCCTCCACCTAAAAGGTCTCCGGATGAATCTCCTGAGAGATCTCCTGTGATCAGGAGGTTTCCACCCGGACCTCAGAGACATAGATCTCCATCTTCTTATAGACCTAGATTTGATTCCTATTTTAGGGATGAAATTATAGAGACTACGTGTTCATGTTTAGACTACGGGATGGGAGGTCATAGGGCTATACACTGTTCCAAACGATTTATAGCACCCCGGAGGAGGATTGAGCTGAGTGCCCCTAAGAAGTTTAAAATTTTTAGATCAGCTTCTCCTCCTAAGAATCATATGTCGGCTAGACCTACTTTTGAAAGGGCTAATAAACATGTGATTCATGAAAATCCATCTAAGACCGATTGTGGTAAAAGGGTTGTGCAAGATAATGTTTATTTTAAGAAACCTTTACACAAAAGTCAAATGTGGGTAACCAAGGAGGGATGTAATGGGACTAGTGGTTCGGGTACCGTTCACAGGGAAAATGAAAAGGTTGTCACTGTTAATGGGAAACCCATTGCCGAAGAGGCATGGGTATCCCCCTCAAACTAATCATTTTTCTATTTATTTATGCAGGTTGCCTACAGTCCAAATAAAAATACTTGGATTGTCGATAGTGGGGCATCCCGGCACATGACAGGAAACATGTCTCTGCTTCATGATGTTAAATCAATTAAAGGTGGACCTGTTTCTTTTATGGGTGATCAAAGAGGGTTTATAACTGCTAAAGAGACGATCTCAAATTCCTCGGTCAGTTTTGACAAAGTGAGTTACGTGAAGGAAATGTCAAATAACCTGGTGTCCGTCTCTCAAGTGTGTGATAAGAGGCATAAAGTTTTATTTGACGAACATTAGTGTTACGCAATAAGAAAGGATCATAAAGTTCCATAAAACATGATTCTTATGACGGCACCCAGATATATTCTCGATATGTCAAAAGCTTATGTGAAGGCAGCTACAGAGCATCAGGCTTTTGTGTCTAAGGCTACTGAACTTGAGTCTATGTTATGGCATAAACGGATGGGTCACTTAAGTTTTAGGAAAATGAACCATTTAATTCACAATTGCTTGGTTGAAGGCGTTAATGTAAAAGGGTTTCATGTTCCTGATGGTTGTATGCCATGTAAGAAAGGGAAGTAAGCTAAGAAACCACACAAAGTTAAGAAACATCATTCCATTGATACTCCTCTTGAGTTACTTTATATGGATCTTTTCGGTCCAATCAAGAAGAAGAGTATCACTGGACATTCTTATTGCATAGTGGTTACTGATGAGTACTCGCGTTTTACGTGGGTTGTGATGCTGAAAAGTAAAGCTGATACATTTGAGCAAATCAGGTTGCTGATCATGAGACTTGAAACGTTATATAAGTTAAGGGTAAGAAGGATCCGAACGGATAATGGGACTGAGTTTAAAAACAAGAAGATGGAAGAGTATTGTAATGAGAGAGGAATTCAACAACAATTCAGTTCACCATACACTCCGCAGATGAACGGTGTGGCTGAAAGAAAGAACCGTACTCTTATTGAGACTGCTAGAACCATGTTGGCTAACTCAGAATTACCAGTTACCTTTTGGAGTGAAGCAGTTTTAAATGCATGCTATACGATGAACAGAGTTCTTGTTGGGAAACGTCACGGCAAGACATGTTATGAGCTGCTATTGAAAAGAAAACCTCATATCAAACATCTTGAGCCATTTGGTTCTCTTTGTACCATAGTGGTTAGAGATACAGGTGAAAAATTCAATCCGAAAGCTGTTACAGGTAGGTTCTTGGGTTATGGGAATGCATGTAAACGGGTGTATAACTTAGAGACTCGGTGTGTTGAAGAATGTACCAAAATCGATGTTCAAAGACATGCATCAATTCCTGCTAGTAAAGGGTATACATGGCAGTTTGACTATGATAAGTTGTTTGATTTGTTCCATCTTCCTGAGGATGACTCTGAGGATGAAGAGATTGCTGCACAAATGATGTATAACATGCGTCTCTCCACTGAACGTATGTCTGATGTGCGTGTGCAATCTCAGGTACCAATTGTGACTGAAGAAAGAGCACCGGTGACATGTGTAGTGACCCGAACTTTTCCATGTTTATATATATATTAAATGAAATTGTTATTTACATGATTAAGTATTTCCAACATGTTAAGCAATCAAACTTGTTAAGACTTGATTAATTGAAATAGGTTTCATATAGACAATTGACCACCCAAGTTGACCGGTGATTCACGAACGTTAAAACTTGTAAAAACTATATGATGACATATATATGGATATATATATAGTTAACATGATATTATGATAAGTAAACATATCATTAAGTATATTAACAATGAACTACATATGTAAAAGCAAGACTACTAACTTAATGATTTTGAAACGAGACATATATGTAACGATTATCGTTGTAACGACATTTAATGTATATATATATATATATCATATTAAGAGATATTCATACATCATATTATCATGATAATATAATAATTTAAAATCTCATTTGATATTATAAACATAGGGTTAACAACATTTAACAAGATCGTTAACCTAAAGGTTTCAAAACAACACTTACATGTAACGACTAACGATGACTTAACGACTCAGTTAAAATGTATATACATATAGTGTTTTAATATGTATTCATACACTTTTTAAAGACTTCAAGACACTTATCAAAATACTTCTACTTAACAAAAATGCTTACAATTACATCCTCGTTCAGTTTCATCAACAATTCTACTCGTATGCACCCGTATTCGTACTCGTACAATACACAGCTTTTAGATGTATGTACTATTAGTATATACACTCTAATGATCAGCTCTTAGCAGCCCATGTGAGTCACCTAACACATGTGGGAACCATCATTTGGCAACTAGCATGAAATATCTCATAAAATTACAAAAATATGAGTAATCATTCATGACTTATTTACAAGAAAACAAAATTACATATCCTTTATATCTAATCCATACACCAACGACCAAAAACACCTACAAACACTTTAATTTTTCAATTTTCTTCATCTAATTGATCTCTCTCAAGTTCTATCTTCAAGTTCTAAGTGTTCTTCATAAATTCTACAAGTTCTAGTTTCATAAAATCAAGAATACTTCCAAGTTTGCTAGCTTACTTCCAATCTTGTAGAGTGATCATCCAACCTCAAGAAATCTTTCTTATTTACAGTAAGATATCTTTCTAATATAAGGTAATACTCATATTCAAACTTTGATTCAATTTCTATAACTATAACAATCTTATTTCCAGTAGAAATCTTACTTGAACTTGTTTTCGTGTCATGATTCTACTTCAAGAACCTTCAAGCCATCCAAGATCCTTTGAGGCTAGATCTATTTGTCTCTTTTCCAGTAGGTTTATCCATAAAACTTGAGGTATTAATGATGTTCATAACATTATTCGATTCATACATATAGAGCTATCTTATTCGAAGGTTTAAACTTGAAATCACTAGAACATAGTTTAGTTAATTCTAAACTTATTCGCAAACAAAAGTTAATCCTTATAACTTTACTTTTAAAATCAACTAAACAAATGTTCTATATCTATATGATATGCTAACTTAATGATTTAAAACCTGGAAACACGAAAAACACCGTAACACCGCGGGCTATTTTGGGTTTGATAATTAAAAACTATGATAAACTTTGATTTAAAAGTTGTTCTTCTGGGAAAATGATTTTTCTTATGAACATGAAACTATATCCAAAAATCATGGTTAAACTCAAAGTGGAAGTATGTTTTTCAAAATGGTCATCAAGACGTCGTTCTTTCGATTGAAATGACTACCTCTTATAAAAATGACTTGTAACTTATATTTCCGATTATAAACCTATACTTTTTCTGTTTATATTCATAAAATAGAGTTCAATATGAAACCATAGCAATTTGATTCACTCAAAACGGATTTAAAATGAAGAAGTTATGGGTAAAACAAGATTGGATATTTTTTGATTTTTCTAGCTACGGGAAATATTAACAATTCTATACAAATCATATCCTAGCTAACTTATGTTGTATTATACATGTATTCTAATATATTATGTAATCTTGGGATACCATAGACACGCATGCAAATGTTTTGACATATCATATCGACCCATGTATATATATTATTTAGAATAATCATAGACACTCTATATGCAGTAATGTTGGAGTTAGCTATACAGGGTTGAGGTTGATTCCAAAAATATATATACTTTGAGTTGTGATCTAGCCTGAGACGTGTATACACTGGGTCGTGGATTGATTCAAGATAATATATATCGATTTATTTCTGTACATCTAACTGTGGACAACTAGTTGTTGGTTACTAACGAGGATAGCTGACTTAATAAACTTAAAACATCAAAATGTATTAAAAGTGTTGTAAATATATTTTGAACATACTTTGATATATATGTACATATTTGTTATAGGTTCGTGAATCGACCAGTGGCCAAGTCTTACTTTCCGACGAAGTAAAAATCTGTGAAAGTGAGTTATAGTCCCACTTTTAAAATGTAATATTTTGGAATGAGAATACATGCAGTTTTATAAATGTTTTACGAAATAGACACAAGTAATTGAAACTACATTATATGGGTGAATGATCGAAGCCGAATATGCCCCTTTTGCTTGGTAGCCTAAGAATTAGTAAACCGATCTACTAATTGACGCGAATCCTAAAGATAGATCTATTGGGCCTAACGAACCCCATCCAAAGTACCGGATGCTTTAGTACTTTGAATTCGTTTTTATCATGTCCGAAGGATTTCCCGGAATGATAGGGGATATTCTTATATGCATCTTGTTAATGTCGGTTACCAGGTGTTCACCATATGAATGAATTTTATATCTATGTATGGGATGTATATTGAAATATAAAATTTTGTGGTCTATTATTATGATTTGATAATATATAGGTTAAACCTATAACTCACCAACATTTTTGTTGACGTTTTAAGCATGTTTATTCTCAGGTGATTATTAAAAGCTTCCGCTATCGCATACTTAAATAAGGACGAGATTTGGAGTCCATGCTTGTATGATATTGTGTAAAAACTGCATTCAAGAAACTTATTTCGTTGTAACACATTTATATTGTAAACCATTATGTAATGGTCGTGTGTAAACAGGATATTTTAGATTATCATTATTTGATAATCTACGTAAAGCTTTTTAAACCTTTATTGATGAAATAAAGGTTATGATTTGTTTTAAAATGAATGCAGTCTTTGAAAAACGTCTCATATAGAGGTCAAAACCTCGCAACGAAATCAATTAATATGGAACGTTTTTAATCAATAAGAACGAGACATTTCAACATGGCCAAATGATGATGAATTAGATTCTGATGATTCTGTTCTTGCGTTAGAGGAATTGACATTATAATATGAGGGGGATGATTTGTATCTTGATGAGGTTTATGAAGATGTGGTGCATGAGGAACCTATTCAACCTGTGAATGAGGAACCTATTCAAACAGTGAATGTGGATCCTTTACAAACCAATATAGATAACTCTACTGAAACAGACGGACTAAGATGGTCTAGTCGAACGGTATCTCTCCCTAAATGTTTTGATGATTATGTTGTTGACCCTGCAGGTGTTTCAGGTGCTAATACAGGTGAATCTTCTGCTTCGAATGAGCGTGTTACACCCTCTGCAAATGTTGTTACTGCTTTTTATACTCAATTAAATTAGACCGGAAGAATCTTCAGGAATGCGCATTGTTGTTTTGTGTCGAAAATCGAACCAGAAGACGTCAAAGATGCGTTGCAGTATGATGAGTGGGTTTCAGCTATGCAGGAAGAACTTCAACAATTCAATCACTTGGGTGTTTGGAGGTTGGTAATACCACCTTTGGGCTGTAAACCGTATGGCCTGAAGTGGGTATTGAAAAATAAGACAGATGATCAAGGAATCGTGATCCGGAACAAAGCAAGATTGGTTGTTCGAGGATATTAGCAAATTCCAGAAATTGGTTACAATGAAGTTTATGCTCCAGTTGCTAGACTGGAGGCTATTCGAATGTTTTTGGCTTTTGCTTCGTGGAAAGGGTTTAAAGTTTTTCAGATGGATGTAAAGAGTGCATTCTTGTATGGCACTCTTCAAGAAACTGTGTATGTGACTCAGCCGCCTGGTTTTGTTGATCCACATCATCCAGAAAAGGTGTATCTCTTAGAAAAGGCGTTGTATGGTCTTTACCAAGCCCCGAGAGCTTGGTATGCTACTCTGTCAAACTATATGATAGAGAATAGTTTTAGACGAGGAGTCATCGATCAAACTCTATTTATCAAAGAAAGGGGCAACGATATAATATTGGTACAGGTATATGTGGATGATATCATCTTTGGGTCAACAGATCAGGAAATGGTTGATTAGTTTCAAGATGTAATGCATAAACGATTCAAGATGAGTTCACTAGGGGCCATTAATTTCCTTTTAGGGTTGCAAGTTAATCAAACAGAAAAAGGCATTTTTCTACATCAATCGATGTATCTAGCTGACATCTTGAGTCGATTCAAGATGTAAGATGAACGAATTGCCAAGAATCCTCTTTCGGTGAATCACGGGATTACACCAGAAAATACAGGGCCAAAAGTCAATCCAACTCTATACAGGGATGTTATTGGTTCTTTGATGTATCTTACGGAATCTCGCCTAGATATCATGTTCGCAACTTTTTTGTGCGCTCGTTATCAAGCACAACCGAATGTGAATCATATGTTGGCAGCAAAGAAGATCATGTGTTATCTAAAGGGAACTCCAAGTTTGGGATTATGGTATCCGCGTAAGGATGGGTTTGATCTAATGGCATACAGTGATTCTGACTACGGGGGTTGTAAAAGAGATTTCAAATCAACCTCTGGTGGTTGTCAGTTTTTAGGTAGCAGGTTGGTAAGTTGGCAGTGTAAGAAACAAACGACAGTCGCACAATCAACGTGTGAGGCTGAATATATTGCTGCTACAAGTTGTACGTCTCAAGTTATCTGGGAACAGCTTCGGGATTATGGTTTGCAAATTTCTAACACTCCTATATATGTTGATAATACTGCTGCTATTGCTATTACGAAAAACCCTGTTAATCATTCTAAGACCAAACACATAGGGATCAAGTACCATTTCATTAGGGACCGTTATGAAAAGAAACTAATTGATGTCTTGCAAATAGGTACTACCACCCAAAGGGCTGATTTGTTTACAAAAGCTTTTGATCGACCTCGTTTCCTCTTTCTGTTAAATGTGTTAGGAGTGAAAGATAGGGCAGAGGTTGTGTCCGATCGGGAGTTATTGAAGTAACCATCCAATCTGTATCATTTGTATATTTGCATTTGCATTTCGTATCATTTTTGCATGCTACTTAGTTTATTTTGTGTTTTGCATGATCAATTTAGTTTCTGTTATGCATTCTAAAATTTAAAAACCAAAAATATTGTGTTTATTTTCTTTATATTAAGTAGAATAGTTGAGAAAACTGTTTCATCAGAAAATACAAAAACATTGAAAAATGAAAAAGCCATAAAATTCTGGAAAATCAGAAAATAAGAAGTTACTATGTAAAAATAGGAAATGATTGTATTGCTGAACTTGCATGTTAATCGTTCTGCATAAAAAGTAAGTAGTACATGATTAGTTAATGAATGTTGATAAATTTTGAGGATTGAATTTTGGAATGAGAGGATCACTTAAGCATAAAGTAAATAATCTTGGCAAGGAAATCGCGAAAAGGTTTACAGCGGTTGACGGTAGTCATTACAGCGGTTGATGGTAGTCACCTAACTATCACTGAGAATGTACTGAGAAATGATCGTTCAGGAACTCAACAGACGGTTGAGGTCTCCCCTACTTCGATTTATACTCTAGCGAAGGATTGCCAAGTAAGTCCACAAGGTGAGTTTACTCTGTTAGAACCTATACCATTTTCTATTTACCTTTATTGCTTGGGCAGAAATGCATCATTAGGTTAGTCATGTATCCAAAGGGGGGTGTTCTCACTATGAATGGGTTAAAAAGTGCAATTCTGTATCACAGACAAATCATCGGTTTGGGAATGTATCAAAGGAGACTACTTCAACGCTAAAGATTAAAGCTACAGTGTGTTTCATCTTAAAAAGTGGTGCATCATCTTCAAAATTGTAATTCAGATTTCGTTTTATGTTTATCTTCATTTATGTTGGCAAAAGTTAAAGCGCAACATCAGAATTTTTTTTTTTTTAAAAAGTGTGTGGATTATGTTTTATTTTATTTTATTCATGTATATATGATTATACGTCAATAAAGATGGTGCACCACATCAACAACAAAGAATCAGGGTTATCAAAGTTTGGACTTCGTGTCTATTAATCAATTGAATTCTACATTTAAATGTGAAAGATGATCAAACAATATACTGATCATAACGAATTAAGTTATCTATATCCGAGGGGGAGAAGTGCCAGAGTTTCAGATCTAGAAAACTCAAATCATTATGTCTGTCCTTGAAGCCATAATTTAGCAGGACTTTGCTTATCATTTAGAGAGACGTTACATCTATTGTCTGTGATATGGGTCATGTCGATTGATCTAGATAGCTGGGGACATCTTCTGGAGGGTATTCTGACTTAGAATTCCATCACCCCCAAAAACATCATATCATTCCATCATTATTAGCTTTCCGCTCAAGCATGGGGTTTATAGCGACTGGTAACTGTGTTCTTTCGGAGTATGCAATAAAATTGATACAAACAAAGACTTCTGAATCGAAAGGTATAAGTTTAAGGTAGAAGCTCATGGCTGACAGGGTTGCTGGAAACATCGTGAGATAAAAGTACATCGAGGTGATAGCGGACAGCTTCAATATATTGTGCTCAATTGATTACCTAAAAAATTTGTGCGATCTCAAGTGAGGACTAAGTTTAAGATTATTTACCTAACTGTGCAAGTGATTTTCAAAAAGTCTGGGAGGAAAGTCTAATAAGTTTATTGATATTCAAAGACTAAAAGTGTAGGTACTAGAAAATAAAAAATGGAACAAAAAGTTCGGAATGAAAGAAATTGAAGATGTTAAAACTGCAAAATATAGTTCAGTTCTGATCCCAAAAAAAATGTTGATTAATTCATCTTCTCACAAAAATATGTGTTTATGCTATGATGGTTGTATAGTCTGTTCCTAATAATTTAATTTGATATCTTAATTCAGTTTGTGTAATATGAATAGCAAGTTAATTAGTTCTTTATTTCATGCTTGTGATATTCACTATGCGGTTAGTTTATTGATTTAATTCATCATAATGTATATGTTTGCATTTGTTTTTCATAATTTGCATTATAAAATGAAAAAGACAAAAAGATTTAGTATGCTTTTAGCATTGTTGCATGTTTCATACTATATAATATTGCATATTATTTGGTAGTTACTTCATAAACTCCGTATGTATAGACCAGGGGGAGTAAGCAAGTGTGAAAGATCCGAAAAACAGAAAAGTTCAATAAGTCGGGTATTAGGTTATTTGACTTAGTTTGAAATTCAGTGGGATCTTGTGAAAGTTGATTAAATTGAGAAATAATGGATTAGATTGGGAAAACTGATAGTTCAATGATAATGTGTTTGTTTGGATGAGATGAGTTTGTCGAGAAATGAAAGTAAGAAAAGGCGGAATGAAAAGTTAAATTTTTATGTTGAGGATGTGCACTCGGACGGTTACACAATGCAACCACACGGTTACACCATGCAACCGCCCGGATACATAGGTTTTAAGGGTTAATTGGACTTAATGTACAACCGTACGGGTACACTTTGCACATGCACGGTTGCAAATTTGTGGGCCGGATACACCCTTGCAACCGCTCGATTGCAAAGTGGGTATAAATACCCAAACTCAGAACCGTGTGGGTTTGTGCTCTAATAAGTTTTGAAGTTAAAAATCATCCAAAATTACAAAAGTGTTAGAACGAGTTTTTGAGTTTGTTTTTAAGTTTCACTTTTCTATTATGATCATTTCATCTATACAAGGTAACCTATATACTTCAATTTATTGAGTTTTGATTGTGTTTTAGTATTTTACATATATTTTTAATCATTGCTTATAGATCTAAGTTGTTTTGAATGAAATTGATGATCAAAAAGTGTTTATCGGAGGTGTTAGTAGCTATCTCAATCATTTATTCAATGATCAACACCTGTTTGGATGGATTTGGGTTTTGAAAACCCTAACAGTCCGGATGAATGCAACCGGACGGTTGCAAACTGCAACCGCACGGTTGTGCACACAACCGAGATATTGTTCAGTGCAACCGCACGGTTGCACTGTAGATTCAAAATCTGAACCTACAATGGTGCACCCGTGTGGCATAGGCCTGCAGCCGTACGGTTACACTTGCAACCGGGTTTAATGAAGTGACCCGTCCTAATCCATAAGGACGAATACAATAACATATGGTTCCATTGAGAGGTATTTGACCTCTATATGATACATTTTACAAACATTGCATTCGTTTTTAAAAGAAAACTTTTATTACAATGATAATTGACAATTATGTATGCCATTTCACAATATCTCCAACTATAAATGACTTAATATGTCATTTATTTAATAACAATCTTTATCAACTCGTATGACTCAAATGCAATGTCTTTTGAAATATGCCATGAATGACTCCAAGTAATATGAGCAAATGCACAGCGGAAGATTTCTTTCAAACCTGAGAATAAACATGCTTAAAAGTGTCAACCAAAAGGTTGGTGAGTTCATTAGTTTATCATAATCAATCATTTCCATAATTTTAATAGACCACAAGATTTCATTTATTCAATAATCATACACTCACAAGTGTTTAAAAATCATTCGTATGATGAACACCTGGTAACCGACATTAACTTTAATGCATATAGAATATCCCCCACATACTCAAAAGTATGTTATATACTGGCAATCGCAATCATCATTTAAATTGAAGTACTAAAGCAGTTCAAATTCTCTGACTGGGGCTGGTCAGTGCCCGTAGATCTACCTTTAGGATTCGCGTCAATTAGGGGCCATTTCCCTAATTCTTAGGTTACCAAGTTAAAGGGGCAATATTCGGTATAGTAATCCAACCATAGAATGTAGTTTCAAGTACTTGTGTCTATTTCGTCAAACATTTATAAAAGCAGCGCATGTAATCTCAGTCTCAAAAATATATAATGCAAAAGCATTTAAAAGGGAGCAAATGAAACTCACAATACTGTATTTCGTAGTAAAAATACATATGACGTCATTGAACAAGTGTAGGGTTGGCCTCGGATTCACGAACCTATATTAAGTATATATATATATATATATATATATATATATATATATATATATATATATATATATATATATATATATATATATATATATATATATATATATATATATATATATATATATATTTATTTATTTATTTATATGTTGGTCAATATCTGTCTAACAATTTAGGTCAAGTCGTAGTGTATCACAATCCTAATGCTCGAGATCGATATGCAATTGTCACCAAAAGTTAGTTTGACCCAAAATGACATTTAAAATCTATATATGTTTATTATATAACTTAAATATAGTCATTTTATATATTTAAATATATTTATCAGATTTTATTAAATTAAATAATACAAGTCATATATAAATAAAAATTTATATTAAAATTTATATATGATAAAAATATACTTTTATATATTTTGAGTAATAAAATTTATATAGTTCACTCAAAATCATAAAGATATAATGGTATGTATTATTAATGTAATTTATTACGTGTGGTAATAATATCTTTGTATCACATATTTATTTGATAAAATAATATTGATAATAATAATAATAAGTAAAAGTTATATTATTTTGTAATAATAATATTGATCATAATAATAACGATAAAATTATTAATATTACTTTAATAATACTGGTAATAGTAATAATGATATTAACAATACTAATAAAATTGATAGTAATGATAATTTTTAAATAAAATAATAGTTTTATATTCTATACTTTTTAATGATAATATATTCTAATAAAAATGATAATTTTTAATAATAATAATAATTTTTAATAGAATGATAGTTTTAATAAAAATAATAAATTTTAAATGATAATTAATAACGATACATTAATAATGATAATATTTTATAATAAAAATGATATTTCTATTAAAATTGATAATTTTAATAAAAGTGTTAATTTTAATATTAATTATACTTTTAATAATAATAATAATGATAAAAATAATAAAATGATAGTTTTTATAAAAAAGTTAATTAATTTTTTTTAATAATAACGATAATTTCCGTCATAATATCAATGTTAATAATTAAAATAATAATAATAATAATAATAATGATAATGATAATAATAATAATAATAATAATAATAATAATATTAATGATAACTGATAGTAATAATAATAACAATAACAATTTTTAATGATAATACTTATATTGATAACGATAATGATAATAATAATTTTGATAATAAATAATAATCTTTTAATGTCATATTAATAATAATATTACTAATAATGATAATTTTCTTGAAAATATAAATTTTAAGATTTATAATGATATTTTCTAATAACCATGATAATTTTAATAATAACGATAGTTTTAATATTAACGATAATAATAATAATAATAATTTTAATAATAATACTAAAATGATAATAATAATAATAATAATAATAATAATAATAATAATAATAATAATAATAATAATTAGATAATAATAATAATAATGATGATAATAACGACGATAGTAACAATAATAATAATAATAATATTAGAATTAACGATATTTCAGTTGACTATATCTTTAAATCCGTTCATCGAAACCATTCGCCTTCTAAATGAAAAGTTATTAATTTTTCCCACAACTTTCTAATGACATGCATATCATATACCTTATATCAGTATTATATATATTAAATTCGTGATTCATCATACACTATTTAACGACAAAATAAAACATACAAGCATCCATGATCATATATACTCGAGCACTAGTCAGGGATACACTATTAATCTATAAAAGATAAGATATGAATGCTCACATATCAATATTGAGATTCAATATTGCAGGAAAGTACGTAGACGCAACGGAGATGATAACCACTAGGTTGACCTCAAGAGTTATACCCCCTAACCATACCCATAACCTCCATAGCTATAGCCCTTAATTTCCTTAGCTCTATCCCTCTCGAAAAACCCATTTTGAAAACACACGAGCAGAACCTTATTGTAGTATTTTATGTATAAATAATAATACTAATACTACTAATAATGATAATACGATTAATAATAATAATATTAATCTTAATAATAATAATATTAATTATATATATATAGAGAGTGTAGAGAAAGATCGATGATGAATGAATGAAGTTGGATCAGTAAACGAGCGAGCTTTATAGACCTTTCCTACCCCTAGCTGCCATGCGATCGAATGGCTGGGTAGTATGATTCCCATGCGATCGCATGGGATCCTTCTCCAGCTCACATCCCTCTAATTGTGGCTGCCGACACCGTTTAAATAATATATATATATATATATATATATATATATATATATATATATATATATATATATATATATATATATATATATATATATATATATATATATATATATATATATATATATATATATATATTAATAATTAATAATTTATATAATTATTTATATATTATATAATATTTACGTGCATAGTTAAATTGTATATTTAGTTCTGATGACTCGTACGTTGACACTTGACTCATGTCCCGTTTTCGGTTTTTCGAACGATGTTTCATACGCTTTAAAATCTTGTATTTTACATTTCGTGACTCGTACCCTTGTCAAAATATATTCTAAAATCATTGATAAACAATATCCCTTGAAATGTAACATGGACATTTGAGTGTTTTGGTTAATTGCTTCTTTAAATCAACTTTTCATTGTTTATTAAATATAATAATATATTTAAAATATTACTCGAATCAAAATGTTTTATTACTATATTAATATTACATTGTAAAATATATTTATATATCTATTCCTTCATTTAGAAATATCATTTATATATATAATTGGAATATTTATTTAGTTTTTCAAAACTAATTATATTTCAAAGTCCGTTTTTATATAATTTAAACACGTTTAAATAATAGAAGTTATTATATCAAATAATATTTTTAATAATATGAAAACTAAATAATTAATTTACCAAGGGTCACGAGGCAATCACTGTAAAGTATGCTTTTGAAAATTAAACGGGAATCCCCACTAACTTTTGACTAACACTCGTTAATGACACTTTTGTTCTTACTTGTAAATCACTTTTCCAAATATTCTGAATATCGTTAAAAAGGAAAGGTTTCCTAATTCAAAGTGGACCTCTCAACAGAGACCCGTAATCATAACACAATGTATTTAATCATTTGATATTATATTCTAATTCTGTCGATAAATATATTGAACAAATATATTCATGTAAA
Organism: Rutidosis leptorrhynchoides; assembly: GCF_046630445.1. NCBI lineage: Eukaryota > Viridiplantae > Streptophyta > Magnoliopsida > Asterales > Asteraceae > Rutidosis > Rutidosis leptorrhynchoides. The sequence continues at coordinate 100,361,331 of NC_092343.1, forward strand.
GTATTATACGTTTAATACTTTGATAACTGATAATGCTAAAAACGAACATATATTTCATAGCATTATTCCTCAAGAAAGACAAGCTTTTAGTTGCAATTGTTCTATTTACAAGAGATATTCGTTTAAATAATAAAAGGTGAAGACAAAAGACAGATTCGACGAATTGAAGACGCAAACGACCAAAAAGCTCAAAAGTACAAAAGACAATCAAAAAGGTTCCAATTATTGATAAGAAACGTCTCGAAATCACAAGAGTACAAGATTCAAAACGCAAAGTACAAGATATTAAATTGTACGCGAGGACGTTCGAAAATCCGGAACCGGGACCAGAGTCAATTCTTAACGCTCGACGCAACGGACTAAAAATTACAAGTTAACTATATATATAAATATAATATAATATATAATTAATTATATTAATTATATATATATTATATATATATATTATTAAAACCGTCGGCAGCCAGAAACTCCAAGGGTGTGAAATGAAAATACCTCTCCGCGACTCGCGGAGTTTGAAGGGCTTTTTGCCGCGAGTCGCGGAGCCCCAAAAATCAATTCTGGCTATAAATCAACCCGAATTCTGATCAAAAACATATCATTTTTTCATCTCTCTCTCAATATATACGAGTAATATATATTTATATTTATAATTTATATTTTAATTTTAATTATAATTCTAATAATAAGGGTATGTTAGCGAATGTTGTAAGGGTGTAAGTCGAAATTCTGTCCGTGTAACGCTACGCTATTTTTAATCATTGTAAGTTATGTTCAACCTTTTTATATTAATGTCTCGTAGCTAAGTTATTATTATGCTTATTTAAAACGAAGTAATCATGATGTTGGGCTAATTACTTAAATTGGGTAATTGGGCTTTGTACCATAATTGGGGTTTGGATAAAAGAACGACACTTGTGGAAACTAGGCTATGGGCTATTAATGGGCTTTATATTTGTTTAACTAAATGAAAGTTTGTTAATGTTAATATAAAGATTTACAATTGGGCGTCCCTATAAATTACCATATACACTCGATCGGACACGATGGGCGGGGTATTTATATGTACGAATAATCGTTCATTTAACCGGACACGGGAATGGATTAATAGCCACTAGAATAATTAAAACAGGGGTGAAATTACATTCAAGGGTAATTGGTGTAATTGTTAACAAAGTAGTAAAACCTTGGTTTACACGCAGTCGATAACCTGGTGTATTCATTAAACAAAGTATTAAAACCTTGTTACAATTCGAATCCCCAATTAGTTGGAATATTTATCTTCGGGTATAATAATAATTTGACAAGGACACTTGCAATTTATATTTATGACTGATGGACTGTTATGGACAAAAACCAGACGGACATATTGAATAATCCAGGACAAAGGACAATTAACCCAAGGGCATAAAACTAAAATCAACACGTCAAACATCATGATTACGGAAGTTTAAATAAGCATAATTCTTTTATTTCATATTTTATTTCCTTTATTTTATATTTAATTGCACTTCTAATTATCGCACTTTTATTTATTGTTATTTTATTTAATCGCACTTTTAATTATCGTACTTTTAATTATCGCAATTTAATTTTATCGCATTTTTATTATTCGCAATTTCATTATCGTTATTTACTTTACGCTTTAATTTAAAGTCTTGTATTTATTTTATATTTTACATTAGGTTTTAACTGCGACTAAAGTTTTAAAATCGACAAACCGGTCATTAAACGGTAAAAACCCCCTCTTTATAATAATAATATTACTTATATATATATTTGTATTTTTATAAAAGTAAACTAATATAGCGTTGAGCTTTGCTTAAAGATCTCCCTGTGGAACGAACCGGACTTACTAAAAACTACACTACTGTACGATTAGGTACACTGCCTATAAGTGTTGTAGCAAGGTTTAAGTATATCCATTCTATAAATAAATAAATATCTTGTGTAAAATTGTATCGTATTTAATAGTATTTTCTGCGTAAAATTATAAACTATTTTATATACACCTCGCGAGACATCAAGTATTTTTGGCGCCGCTGCCGGGGAATTAACTCTTAAAAGCCGGAAGCGCAACGCTAATATAAAAAAAAAAAAAAAGATTTTTATTTACTTTTATTAAAAGTCGTTTTTGTAAAAATTACGTTTTAATTATTCAAAAATATAAAAAGAAAAACAAAAATATAAGTATTTTTAGGATTTTGTTAAATATTTAAGTTTTATAAGTTTCTTTATCTTTATTTTAATTTATAAAAATATAAATTTTATTAAAAATCGTTTATTTAAATTAAAAACAGAAAACAGAAAAATAAATAAAAATAAAAAAAGAAAAACGCGTAAAAAGTACTACCTGTCAACAGAATTCCTGAACCCCGCGACTTGCGGGGTTTTACTCTTTATTTGCCGCGACTCGCGGAGGGTTTCTGACACACGGACAAAACCCTAATCACGGGTTTTAATTTATTATTATTATTATTAATTACTTAATCATTATTATTATTATTAATTTTAGTTTTATTTTTACTTTTTACTTTATATATGTATTTTATTTAATTAGTTTTATTAAAATTATAAAATTAGTAGTTTTTATTAAATAAATAATATAAAAATAATATTTTTATAAAAAATTGTACTTTTTACAACTTTTTGTATATTTTTATATTTTGTACCTTTTTAATCGTTGTAGCGTAATATTTGTATTTTTAGCTCATAATTAATTTTAAACTTAGTTTTTGCTATAGTTATTTTTACTCCTAGATTTTTAGGCTTTGCCGTAGAATTCCTTAAGTGCTTTTTCTTTAGACTAAGATTTAGGTGCTTTAGAATTTTGCGACGTCTTTTTAAGTTTTAGTTTCTTTTTAAGTTATTTCCATTTAGGATTTAGTTTTTCCTGTAAGCTTTAATATTTTTAGACACCTTTTACTATGTATCAATTATCATTCCAATTAGTAATTTCAATTTGCGATTATAATTTTAAGTTAGTTGTAGTAATAAGGTTAAATTAGTTAAGTATTTTTAAGTTTTGATAAGTTTCTTTTATTTTTCCGTCACCTTTTATTTTTCAACCATTTTTTTTCTTTTTCGACATTTTTCGACGCGCAATCTTTTTCTCTCTTATTTCTCGCCATTCTAGTTTTTAGGACTTAGAATTTTTTTCTACTTCTTATCTAAATTTCTTAAAATACGAAAATTTATTTTAAGTGGTTAAATTGATAGACATCAAAATTTTCTGGTTCGTAGTAATAGTTGGATTTGTACGTGGACCGGGTTATTGGAGCCAAACAGTCCTCAATTATATTGAGACCAAACGAATCCTGCCCCTCTGCTGCATCTTTTGGCTATTCGAAACGTGGGCAAAATCAGAAAAGTCTATTGATTGGATAACTTATTATAATTTTTCTTTCCTTTTTAAAACTAATAGGATATTCAGTGAATGCACCGAGCAAGACGTTCACCACCTTTTGTACGTTCACCACCTGTAACTCGATCAAGACATCGTTTAACAAATATAACCGCCGTTGATTTTTCTTTAGAATCGTCATCCAGTCGACCAAGTACTTCAGTTCAAATTTCCGATAATCCATTTTTTGAACCCGACCTCACAATTGAGAATCCAGAAAATATTCAGGAACGGTTCATAGATCCTGAACCATTAAACTTTCCTCCGGAACCACCAATCATTCAAACAGAGATTGTTGAGGAACGAACTATTAAATCAGAATCATCTAGTGATACCGAGTCAACAAATTCAATTATGGAGAATCTGGAACCTTTAAGTATGGAAGACCGAATGAGAGCTAAACGCACTGGCCAAGGTCACGCAATTACTCATCCCGACATTAATGCGCCAGATTATGAAATCAAAGGACAAATTCTACACATGGTGACTAATCAATGCCAATTTAGTGGTGCGCCGAAGGAAGATCCAAATGAACATCTACGTACCTTTAATAGGATCTGCACACTATTTAAAATACGAGAAGTGGAGGATGAACAGATATATCTCATGTTATTTCCCTGGACTTTAAAGGGAGAAGCCAAAGATTGGTTGGAATCGTTACCTGAAGGGGCGATTGATACATGGGACGTTTTAATTGATAAATTTCTTAAACAATTCTTTCCTGCATCTAAAGCAGTAAGACTTCAAGCAGAAATTGTTACGTTCACACAGAAGCCAAATGAAACTCTATATGAGGCGTGGACAAGATATGGAAAGTTGTTAAGAGGATGTCCGCAACATGGTTTAGACACCTGTCAAATAGTACAAATATTCTACCAAGGATGCGACATCACTACAAGAAAAGACATAGATATAGCAGCTGGTGGTTCTATTATGAAGAAAACCGAAACTGATGCTTACAAAATTATTGATAATACTGCTTCCCACTCACATGAGTGGCACCAAGAAAAAGACATCATTAGATCATCTAAAGCAGCTAGAGCCGATTCTAGCCATGACTTAGATTCCATTTCCGCAAAGATAGATGCTTTCGAGAGACGAATGGAAAAGATGACTAAAGATATTCATGCTATACGAATTAGTTGTGAGCAGTGTGGAGGACCACATTTGACAAAAGATTGTCTCAGTATTGAATTAACAATGGAACAAAGAGAGAATATTTCATACATAAACCAAAGGCCTGGAAATAATTATCAGAATGATTATCAACCGCCAAGACCGATTTATAATCAAAACCAGAATTATAACCGAAATATTCCATACAACAACCAACAAGGTCCTAGCAATCAACAAGTATCCAATAATACTTACAATCAGCAAAGACCGAATTTTCAAAACAAACCACCACAACAAACCGATGATAAAAAGCCGAATTTAGAAGAAATGATGACGAAGCTAGTTGAAACTCAAACGCAGTTTTTCACATCTCAAAAACAAACAGATGAACAAAATGCTCAAGCATTTAGAAATCAACAAGCTTCTATTCAAAATCTGGAACAAGAAGTAAGTAACCTAGCAAGATTAATAGGTGAAAGAAAACCGGGAAGTCTACCGAGCGATACAAACGCTAACCCCCGGAATGAAACAGCTAAAGCTATTACCACAAGAAGTGGTACAACACTTAAACCACCTGAAATACCTGTAACTTCTGATGAAACTATTCCTACTCCACAAGAACCACAACCTGATCAAGATAAGGAAAAAGAACCGGTAGTTGAAAAGGTTAATGAAGATAACACAGTTAAGGATAAACCTTATGTTAAACCATACCAACCACCACTTCCTTATCCGAGTAAAATGAAGAAAGAAAAACTTGAAGCCGAGCAATCCAAATTCTTGGATATGTTTAAACAGATAAATGTAAATCTTCCTTTCATTGATGTAATTTCAGGAATGCCAAGGTATGCTAAATTCTTGAAAGATCTAATCTCAAATAGAAAGAAAATGGAAGAACTCTCGGCTGTTACTATGAATGCTAATTGTTCAGCAGTGCTGTTGAATAAGATACCAGAAAAACTATCTGATCCAGGAAGTTTCACAATTCCATGTTTTCTGGGTAGTCTTAGTTCAATAGAAGCATTGGCTGATTTAGGTGCTAGTATAAATCTAATGCCGTATTCACTATACGCTAAACTAGACCTTGGAGAATTGAAACCAACAAGAATAAGCATACAACTAGCCGATAGATCAATAAAATATCCTAGAGGGATAATGGAGAACATGCTAGTTAAAGTTGGTACTTTAGTATTCCCAGTAGATTTTGTTGTTTTGGACATGGAAGAAGATTCTCAAGTTCCTCTCATATTAGGAAGACCATTCTTAAACACGGCTAAAGCAATGATAGACGTGTTCGGTAAGAAACTGACCCTAAGTATAGAGGATGAGAGTGTTACCTTTTCAGTTGATAGAGCAATGCAACAACCACAATCTGCAGATGATACATGTTATTATATTCAAACTATAGATGCACATGCAGAATTATTAGAAGAATTTCCAGAATTACAAGGAACGGGAGAATGTTCTTTAGGAGAAGGAAATGAACCAATTGATGAAGCTGAAATGTTAGCTACACTTATAGCTAATGGATATGAACCAACAACAGAAGAAATTCAAATGCTAAAAGAAGAAGACAGATATCGATATAAATCATCGATAGAAGAACCTCCGAAATTAGAGTTAAAGCCACTTCCAAACCATTTGGAATACGCTTATTTACATGGTGAATCTGAATTACCTGTAATAATATCGTCTTCTCTTACTGAAAATGAGAAATCACAACTCATTTCTGTGTTGAAAGCTCATAAACCAGCCATTGCATGGAAAATTCATGATATTAAAGGAATAAGTCCTTCGTATTGCACACATAAAATCCTTATGGAAGAAGGTCATAAAACGTATGTGCAACGCCAACGAAGACTAAATCCTAATATGCAAGATGTAGTTAAGAAAGAGATTATTAAACTGCTAGATGCAGGTTTGATATATCCAATTTCTGATAGTCCATGGGTAAGCCCAGTTCAATGCGTACCTAAGAAGGGTGGCATGACTGTTATCACAAATGAGAAAAATGAGCTTATTCCTACTAGGACTGTAACAGGATGGCGTGTATGTATTGATTATAGAAAATTAAATGACGCCACCAGAAAAGATCACTTTCCCTTACCTTTCATAGATCAAATGTTGGAAAGATTAGCCGGAAATAGTTACTATTGTTTTCTAGATGGATTTTCCGGATATTTTCAAATTCCAATAGCACCCGAAGATCAAGAGAAAACCACATTCACGTGCCCTTATGGTACTTTTGCTTACAAACGCATGCCATTTGGACTTTGCAACGCCCCTGCAACCTTTCAAAGGTGTATGATGGCGATTTTTCATGACATGATAGAAGAATGCATGGAAGTATTCATGGATGACTTTTCAGTCTTCGGTGATACATTTAAATCATGTCTAGTTAATCTGGAACGAATGCTAATTAGATGCGAAAAATCAAATCTAGTACTTAATTGGGAGAAATGCCATTTTATGGTTAAAGAAGGCATCGTTCTTGGACATAAAATTTCAAAAGAAGGAATTGAAGTGGATAGAGCTAAAGTAGATGTAATTGCTAAACTTCCACATCCCACCAATGTTAGAGGAGTTAGGAGTTTTCTAGGGCATGCCGGTTTTTACCGACGTTTCATAAAAGATTTTTCTAAAATTGCTACTCCTATGAATAAACTCCTAGAAAAGGATGCGCCATTCATCTTTTCAGATGAATGTATCAAATCTTTTAATATTCTTAAAGAGAAACTCACTAATGCACCGATCATGATAACACCAAATTGGAATCTACCATTTGAACTAATGTGCGATGCAAGTGATTTTGCAATGGGAGCCGTTTTAGGACAAAGGATTGAAAAACGATTTCAACCTATATATTATGCTAGTAAGACATTACAAGGAGCACAAACAAACTATACAACTACTGAAAAAGAACTCCTTGCTATTGTCTTTGCTTTTGACAAATTTCGATCATATCTCGTTCTAGCAAAAACGGTGGTCTATACCGACCATTCTGCTCTTAGATACCTATTTTCAAAACAAGATGCTAAACCAAGATTAATCCGTTGGATCTTACTCTTACAAGAGTTTGATATTGAAATCCGAGATAAAAAAGGAGCAGAAAATCTCGCCGCTGATCATCTTTCTCGTCTTGAAAATCCCGAATTAGAAGTTCTGAATGAATCGGCCATACAAGACAACTTTCCTGATGAATATCTATTGAAGATAGATTATAAAGAAATCCCATGGTTTGCAGACTATGCAAACTACTTAGTTTGTGGATTCCTTGAAAAAGGATTATCGTACCAAAGACGAAAGAAATTCTTCAGTGATATAAAACACTATTTCTGGGAAGATCCACATCTGTTTAAAAGTTGTCCCGATGGAATAATACGCCGATGTGTATTTGGAGATGAAGCTAGTAAAATTTTAAATCATTGTCACACAGGACCAACAGGAGGGCATTATGGGCCTCAACTAACAGCAAGAAAAGTTTATGAAGCTGGATTCTATTGGCCTACAATTTACAAAGACGCACACCTTCTTTGCAAATCCTGTGATGCATGTCAAAGGGCCGGAAGAATAAGTCAACGTGATGAAATGCCACAAAATGTCATCCAAGTATGTGAAGTATTTGACATTTGGGGTATTGACTTTATGGGTCCATTTCCAAAATCTCATAATAATTTATATATACTCGTAGCCATTGATTATGTATCTAAATGGGCGGAAGCACAAGCTCTCCCAACTAACGATGCACGAGTTGTAGTCAACTTTTTAAAACGTCTTTTTGCAAGGTTTGGAACACCGAAAGCTTTAATAAGTGATCGGGGTACTCATTTCTGTAATAATCAACTTGAGAAAGTTCTTAAAAGATATGGAGTAACTCATAAAATCTCCACCGCATATCATCCACAAACAAGTGGACAAGTTGAAAATACCAACCGAGCTTTAAAACGTATTCTAGAGAAAACCGTAGGATCAAATCCGAAGGAATGGTCCATTAAATTGGAGGATGCACTCTGGGCTTTTAGAACAGCCTACAAAACTCCAATTGGAACCACACCTTTTAGACTTGTGTATGGAAAAGCGTGTCATCTTCCAGTAGAAATTGAACACAAAGCATTTTGGGCTTTGAAGACATGTAACCTTGATTTACATGAAGCTGGACGTCTACGATTAAGTCAACTAAACGAATTAGAAGAATTAAGACATGAAGCATACGAAAATTCGTTAATATATAAAGAAAGAACGAAGAAATGGCATGATAAAAGAATCAGAAGTTCAAAAGAATTCAAAGAAGGAGACAGAGTTCTTCTTTTCAATTCACGATTCAAGCTATTTCCTGGAAAATTGAAATCAAGATGGTCTGGACCATTCATAGTCAAAAGAGTTTTCCCATACGGAACGATAGAATTGATAAATTCAAATGGGATTGAATTTAAAGTTAATGGTCACAGAGTTAAACATTACATACATGGTCCGATGGAAGTCGACAACGAAGTCAATCACAATTTCGACACCACAGCTAACTAAGTGTGGGGAGAATCAAGTCTTTAAAAGATAATATGTATTTCTGTTAGAGTTAGATTGTCTGTTTTCGTGTAGTTCTCGAAAATGGAACACGTATGGTCTTTCCCTAGCAGACCCTAAAGAACTAGTCTTCTCCCCCCATTCTGAATTTTTATTTTTTTAGGTTTTTACGAAATGAAGACTGCCTGTGAACTAAACCATGGTCTAATGCTACACGCTTTGATCACTAAACGTAATAATGACATACTCCCAAGTGAATTAGTATCAGTAATCAGAGAAAGAATGGACGGAGTTAGAAAAGGATCCAGATGCGAAGATAATAAGTTACAATTTGGTAAAGGAAAATCAAAATCCGCAGCGAAAAGAAGAGCACGACACCTAGAAAAATGTCACAAATGCGGAAAATGGTCACATGGAGGTAAATGTTCAAATAATCAAACCTATTCAAATACCGAATTTGTTACTTTATGCAGAGACGGACCGTTCATATGTTTAGAAGAAAAGACAATGAATGCTCGAGGTTACGCCTATGCAGCCATGGAAAACCAATTAAACCGACTATCTTATGAATATAATAGATCATATAACTAAGAAATCTATTTCACAGGTATGTCTGTATAGTTTTTATTTTTATTTTTATTTTTAACCTTTTGATAATAAACGCTAATTTGTTCGCTAAAAAGTATTAAATTGGTATTAAATAAAATTAGGTTTGGCGACCGAAATTATTGATATCGTTCAAAAATTTATTACATCACTGCGAAATTTAACGTTTATTCTTAAGGTATAAATATCTTTAATCAATCAACCCAAAATATTTCAAAAATTCGTCATGAGTTAAATTAGGTCTTGGAACCGAAATTACTTTACCGAAAAGAGGGGCGCATATTTTTGATAATATTTGATTGATTAAAGTGGGATAAAAAGACAAAAAGATTTTTAATTTTATTATGTTTTTAATCTTAATATTTAAACCTTAAATTAATATTGTAAACTTTGTAAAACAATATATTTAAAATTGTAAATATTTGAAAAATTAATATAAGTTTGATATGAATTTATGAATTTTTAAATTAAGTTTGGTGTGAATTTTTAATTTTTAAAATATGAAATTTTAATTTTATGCATTTCAAATTTTAAGTTTGGTGTGAATTTTTAATTTTTAAAATATGAATTTTAATTTTATGCATTTCAAATTTTAAGTTTGGTGTGAATTTTTAATTTTTAATTTTTTTTAATTTTGAATTTTATATTTAAGTTGTGTGAATTAAAAAAAAAAAAAAAAAAAAAAAAAAAAACAAAAATTTACTTTATCTCATTAAGTTAAAAATATGATTTTTAAAATTCGTCGTAAGTTGAAGACTAGGTCTCTGAACCGAAATTGCTTTACCCGAGGGAGGGACGAGAACTTTTATTATCATTATTTTTAATCTTATTGATTTAAAGTATGCCAAAAACATTAAAAAAAAAAAAAAACCCAAAAATCTTAGCTTTTAAAACAATCGCTACAAAGAGACAAATTTTAAAATTTTGTCGAGGGACGGACTAGGACATCGATCCGAAACGACCTCGCCCTAAATAACAAGGGAAACAAAATTTTAAAATTAATTTCTTAATTGTTTTATAAGTTAAAGATTATAAAAAAAAAAAAAAAAAAAAAAAAAAAAAAAAAAAATAACTCCGCGACTCGCGGAGTTTTCAGTGAAAACCTCCGCGACTCGCGGAGGGTCCAAAACCCAGAAAAAAAAATAAAAGAGCTGCTCGACTGATCACTCACACACACACAAAAACACCCAAATACAGCTCGAAAAAACCCGAAAAAACCCACAAAAATCATCCCAAAAACTCAATTTTTCACCGTTAATCTTCAAATTTTTCACTACAATCATGTTGAGAAGGATGATATCTAGGAACTACTCAAGAAAACAGGTACAATTACACCCCAAATCACCTTTAAATCCGAATTTTAGTGTGTTCTTGAGCATATTTTCATAATTTGAATTTTGTTAATTTTTAGTGTAATTAGTGTTAAATTGTTAGTATATTATGCATGTATAACCTAGATTGATGCTTGTTAACATGATTTGAAGCCAAAAACTTCAAAATCTTTAGAATCTAGGGTTTGTGTTCTTGAGCAATTTGGGGCTTTTTGATATAAACAGGTTATGGCCGATTTTTGTCATGAATTGTTGCTAAATTGAGTAGTGTAACATGTCTAGGTAGTTAAATGATCCAAACTTTGAGCCTAAACATGATTTTGAGAATTAAAGTGGACTTTTTCAAGTCCAAAATTCATGAACTTGATTTTTGAAAGATAATGCCATTTGAGACTTGTTTATTTGCTAGTAATGATTATTTTGACATGTTATTTGAGTTGAATGCTTATGAACTTGGCGAAAATTTTCGTATATGCTTATTTGAAAAAGTGTAAATTTGATAAAAATGTGAAAATAAGCTTAAGTTTAATATAAATTGATAATGTCATTGTAATTATTTTGATTGATGATTTTGCTGACACTAATGCATATTTGGATGCACAAAATTTGTGTTTGATGTGTTTTGCAGACTGAAAGGGGTGAATCTTCATCCCAAGCCCGCCATGCTCCTGCTGAGAACTTGGAACAACAGGAGGTAGATAACTACTACAAGCAGGATGTACCTCATCCAGTCATGACCTTTTCAGATATGCACTTGGAACAGTTGCACCCGAACTTGCGATTTGACAGACTTTGGATAGATTATCCAAAATATCAACGGGGTTTGCATACTCTTCACTCTAAGGTTGTTGAGGTACCGAGGGTCATAGAATGGGGACCCTTGGAAGCTGTAGAATTGGCCGGGCCAATTAGGGAATTACTAGTACAGAGGTATGGTAATTCTTCTTTTAATGACTGGATATGTTTATTCACCATACGCAGACCTGTATATAAAGTATGGTGTGAAGAGTTGTTATGTAGTATAGAGTTGAATGATCGGGTAGCCAGTTTAACCGATCGTTCTTTTGTTAGATTTTTGTTAGGCGGTTCGATGCGCCACATGTCATTACTGGACATGGCTCAGGCTTTACGTATATATACGCCTGAGGAATTAGCGTCTGCCGATTGTAGAGGATTGATACTAAACGGTAGGAAAATAGATGAGAATTTTGATACACACGGTGTGTGGAGTCAAATGACAAGCCACCACCGTTTCAAAGGGGGAAACTACTCTTATTTGGATATAGATAGAGCCGAATTAAGAGTAATACATAGGTTTTTAGCTAACTCGATTACACAAAGGGGTAAAAACAAAGAAAAGGTAAATGAACAAGATTTATTTTACAATATGTGTATTCGAGACCCACACAGCGCTGTAAGTATACCATATTGTGTGGGTTATTATTTATCAGCTATGGTTCGAGGGATGCGTCCACATAGCATAATAGGAGGTGGTATTTTTATTACTTTGATTGGTGAATATCTCGGTGTGGATATAAGTCGGGGGGGATTATTAGTAGAAGAGCCGGAACCCCGCGACACTATAGGTTTAAATGTGTACCATGGTGCGAAAGTTTTGAAGCGGCGAAACAACGCCGCAGTACGATACAATGGTAGACATCCACAGGTAGAGAGAAACCAGGAACAAGGTAATGTAGGAGGGGGGCAAGAAATACATAGGTTTATAGCTTCTCAGGAATACGAAAATGCTAGACAGAGAGCATTTGAAGATTGGCAAGTTCATCAGAACCAGATCATAGCGCATTGCCAACACATAGGTAGAAACTATATTCCTACTCCGAAACCCGTCTTCCCTCCTTGGTCGATAGAGATGCAGCCACCATATCCTACGTATGACCCTGCCGAGGCATTCTATAGCACTTATGGTTATGCGTGGAACCCCTATTGGTACCAATATCATCCTTAGTTTACTTATTTTTATTTTTATTTTGTAATTTGTAATTATTGATATGTTTAATATTTTTTGTTAATATTGTAATCATTTTTATATTTATCTAACTTTTATTCTTAGATTTTAATAATTTTTGAATGTGGGGTAATAAACCAAACTTCAAAAATATGTATATATGTTTGCAGTTTATCTTATGCACACAACAGGGTAAAACAACGCATTTTCAAAGACTGGCATTAAGTTCAGCAAAAGCAACTAATTTTGACGACAATGATGCAAAATGTATGTGAAATAACAACAAGACGGAATGAACAAATGACGTGCACCATTTATCATTCAGCAAATAAACGCCAATATATTTGGAAACTTTGGTAAAAATTTATCATTTTCACACAAATCACCCTCAATAATTTAAATTGTTACTGATTTCTTGCAAATGAGGGCATTGCAAGATCTTAAGTGTGGGAAGGGGTTAAATTCTTTCGGATTTTAAAAATTTTTACTTTATACACTTGGTTACCATTAAAAATACTAGTAAAGCAGTAGTTGTATTAGAATCTAGTGCTCTCTGATAAAAAAGAACAGCCCTAGTCTTATATACTGACTACCCAATTCTAGTAAAATTTTTTTTAAAATTTTCAATTAAATGAATTCAAATCATGTTTATACATATTTATGAACGATAAAACTAGGTTTTAACACCGAAATTATTGTTACCTCAGAAAGGACATAAATTGAGAAACAAACTAAAATGTTAAAATTCATTTAAAATGGAATAGAGGACGATAAAAAGAAAAATAAAAAGCCAAGTGTGGGAAAATTTACCAAGTTATCTTAAACATATGTCACATATATCTGTAACAAATAACTGAAAATACTTTTGTTTTGGACTAAACTAAACTGTTTTACCCAATGAAAGAAAAGAAGAGATGGATCTACACGATGAATCAATTCCATCATTAAAAGGAAGTAAAGTCTTCCGAAAAAGAAACGCGCTTCTTGATTTAGGTCATGAAGTTGTCGTTCAGACCAGCTGTAGGTTGACGAAAAATCTAGAAAAGTCATCACTAAAATCAGCAGGAAATCCACGGACCTCAGCATTAAACAGGGTCGCCAAGTGGTCAGATTTATCCTAACCATGAGAAGGATTTATCTCGTACAATGGGGAGGCACCGTGCAAATTAGCTGGATAAGACTAATGAATCAGATCCCCAGAAAGGATAATCTCCTTAAAGATTAAAAATCAGCTTTTAAGACTGATATTACTCAATCCTAGAGATTGACCTTAAAGATTGAGAATTCAAACTCATGGAATTCAATGATATCTAAACTCGAGCTTAAACGAAAAAATATTTTGATCAAAATTATAAACCGATTTGTTTTCTGAAAACCCTATTTTCAATGCGTTCATTACCATTGAACGTAAAATCCTAGGAATTCACCTGGAATTCATTAGGTCACCTGAACCAAATCGGGTGTCAACCGTAAGAACGGTGGTTGCATAGCATGGTCAAAGACAGGACCTTGTGCCAGACCGAAAAATCATAGGATGAGCTTTACTATTGCTCCTACCAAGGATAGTAATTGCGTCCGACACGTTATAGACCATAATCAAAAGCATGTCACGGGACATTGCCTTAAACAGTTGCTTGTTCAACGCTTTCCTTTACAACCGGACGGTAGTTTGCCGAAAGGTAATATACGGAACAAGTAAACTGGACGTGTTGCTTTCCAAATACAAGGTTAGCAAGTGGGTGACACAAAACCGCAAGTTTTGAGCTAAAATTTTCAAATCTGAAACCCACCAAACCCACAAAAATATTTTGCAAACACCGGTAAAGGGTTATTCCGGAAAATTTATCTAGGGTAAAAACTAGATTTAATTTTCAAAAGATCAAATGTTTTCATAAAGATCCAATTTCCTTAATGGATCTAAATTTTTATAGTCATGTGGAACTGTAAACCATATCGTTACTACCATTGTTTATACCGCCGTATAGAAATCACTGATGTACAAAGTGTGAAGAATAAAAAAGTGATTCTAGTATTTCAAGACGATATTGCTTGAGGACAAGCAACGCTCAAGTGTGGGAATATTTGATAATGCTAAAAACGAACATATATTTCATAGCATTATTCCTCAAGAAAGACAAGCTTTTAGTTGCAATTGTTCTATTTACAAGAGATATTCGTTTAAATAATAAAAGGTGAAGACAAAAGACAGATTCGACGAATTGAAGACGCAAACGACCAAAAAGCTCAAAAGTACAAAAGACAATCAAAAAGGTTCCAATTATTGATAAGAAACGTCTCGAAATCACAAGAGTACAAGATTCAAAACGCAAAGTACAAGATATTAAATTGTACGCGAGGACGTTCGAAAATCCGGAACCGGGACCAGAGTCAATTCTTAACGCTCGACGCAACGGACTAAAAATTACAAGTTAACTATATATATAAATATAATATAATATATAATTAATTATATTAATTATATATATATTATATATATATATTATTAAAACCGTCGGCAGCCAGAAACTCCAAGGGTGTGAAATGAAAATACCTCTCCGCGACTCGCGGAGTTTGAAGGGCTTTTTGCCGCGAGTCGCGGAGCCCCAAAAATCAATTCTGGCTATAAATCAACCCGAATTCTGATCAAAAACATATCATTTTTTCATCTCTCTCTCAATATATACGAGTAATATATATTTATATTTATAATTTATATTTTAATTTTAATTATAATTCTAATAATAAGGGTATGTTAGCGAATGTTGTAAGGGTGTAAGTCGAAATTCTGTCCGTGTAACGCTACGCTATTTTTAATCATTGTAAGTTATGTTCAACCTTTTTATATTAATGTCTCGTAGCTAAGTTATTATTATGCTTATTTAAAACGAAGTAATCATGATGTTGGGCTAATTACTTAAATTGGGTAATTGGGCTTTGTACCATAATTGGGGTTTGGATAAAAGAACGACACTTGTGGAAACTAGGCTATGGGCTATTAATGGGCTTTATATTTGTTTAACTAAATGAAAGTTTGTTAATGTTAATATAAAGATTTACAATTGGGCGTCCCTATAAATTACCATATACACTCGATCGGACACGATGGGCGGGGTATTTATATGTACGAATAATCGTTCATTTAACCGGACACGGGAATGGATTAATAGCCACTAGAATAATTAAAACAGGGGTGAAATTACATTCAAGGGTAATTGGTGTAATTGTTAACAAAGTAGTAAAACCTTGGTTTACACGCAGTCGATAACCTGGTGTATTCATTAAACAAAGTATTAAAACCTTGTTACAATTCGAATCCCCAATTAGTTGGAATATTTATCTTCGGGTATAATAATAATTTGACAAGGACACTTGCAATTTATATTTATGACTGATGGACTGTTATGGACAAAAACCAGACGGACATATTGAATAATCCAGGACAAAGGACAATTAACCCAAGGGCATAAAACTAAAATCAACACGTCAAACATCATGATTACGGAAGTTTAAATAAGCATAATTCTTTTATTTCATATTTTATTTCCTTTATTTTATATTTAATTGCACTTCTAATTATCGCACTTTTATTTATTGTTATTTTATTTAATCGCACTTTTAATTATCGTACTTTTAATTATCGCAATTTAATTTTATCGCATTTTTATTATTCGCAATTTCATTATCGTTATTTACTTTACGCTTTAATTTAAAGTCTTGTATTTATTTTATATTTTACATTAGGTTTTAACTGCGACTAAAGTTTTAAAATCGACAAACCGGTCATTAAACGGTAAAAACCCCCTCTTTATAATAATAATATTACTTATATATATATTTGTATTTTTATAAAAGTAAACTAATATAGCGTTGAGCTTTGCTTAAAGATCTCCCTGTGGAACGAACCGGACTTACTAAAAACTACACTACTGTACGATTAGGTACACTGCCTATAAGTGTTGTAGCAAGGTTTAAGTATATCCATTCTATAAATAAATAAATATCTTGTGTAAAATTGTATCGTATTTAATAGTATTTTCTGCGTAAAATTATAAACTATTTTATATACACCTCGCGAGACATCAATAACATTTTCAAGTTATAGTACATATACATATATATATACATATATAATCATATCCATTTATATAATGGTTCCTGAATCATCGGAATTTGATCGAGGATAAATGAATGTATGAACACAGTTTAAAATTCTTGAGATTCAACTTAACAAACTTTGCTTATCGTGTCGGAATAATATAAAGATAAAGTTTAAATTTGGTCGGAAATTTTCGGGTTGTCACAGTACCTACCCGTTAAAGAAATTTCGTCCCGAAATTTGATTGGGATGGTCATGGATGATATTAAGTATGTTTTCATGACGCATACGAGCTGAAAATTAGAGTTTTATCATCAGCGGGTAACATGGATAAAATAATTTGTTTATGTGGAGCGTACGAGTGAAGCTATCACAAAAGAGTGAAATGAGTAAATGCATATTCGTTTTAACCAGTGACGTAGTCACAGTTGATTTCTGGAATTTAAGGGATTTAAGGGAAATCTTCGTAATAAGATTTGATTTTTCAGTAATTAAGGAAATTAGGATCCTCTTTGGTTAAATGCGATAATCTGTCTCGATTGCTCTGTCGGATATTTCACTATAAATCCACCCTATTCGTTTCCTTATTTTCACAAATCACCTTTCTTTTCTTTCTCCCTCAATTCATACTTTAAAGCATTAGTCAATATGCCAGATCCAGTTCTGATCCTCGATATATTTTTAACTATCGCAACAATCATCCCCCTCTTCCAACTTCCACCTGAGGAATCTGTTTACTTCTATTTTGCTCTTGGGGTGATGATTTTTATAATCCTTCCTTGCATCTGTCTTTCTATAATTATTGACGTTCATGGTTAATGATCTCTCTTATTTGCTGTGAATTATACTCCTATATATATTTCGAAGCTCTATGCTTTAGTTTTCTCTTCTCGACTTTAAGCAAAGTAAGTAATGGTCCAGAATTCGTAGGTATGGAGTTTCGAATGAACATGGCTAATGTTCTAAGAGAGAAATTGTAATAGCTCGATCTGACTTGTCAAATTACCAGAAGTCACGAAAAAGACCGAATCATCAAAAAAAATATTTTCTTGATATTTTAGAGGTTAAATAGAATGAAAGAGTTACGTAACATGGCACATGATGACGGTATGGTCTGTGAACATCATGTTCCATTAGAAACTCAGCATGACTTACCGTAATATAATCACGTTGATCAAGTGTCATTATATTATATATTAACTCATGCTTCAGTTCCCAACATTACTTCAAAAACATTCATATTTTAAATACAAATTTTTCGAAATTTAGAACTAAAACAGTTTCCTTTATGATGTAACATAGATAACGCGAAGAGATAAATGATTTCAGATAAGAATAGTTATAAAAATATCTTTAGAAATATCGAGGATATTTATAATGAAAGATACGATGATATCTTAGAATTTCAGATATCAATGGATGATGAAGAATATTTGTCCGTAAAAGTTTAGAGTCAGGAGTAAGGTATTCGTTAATGACTTCAGTAGATACTTAATCATTTGGATTCTTTGAAGGCAGATTTAGTCTTTGTGATTTGTCCATAGCCTCCTTCATAGTTTGCTCAATCCATTTTTCAGTTCCAAACCTTCTCTTTTTCTGAGTTTTTCCAACACATTATTCTTTATCATCAAACTTTTGACTGTTAATGTCGTTTACAGTTTTTGCTGCTTCATCAGCATTTTTTAAATATTCGGAGAACTAATTCGCAGTTTAGGGTGTTTTTCAGAAACTTCACATTCGCAGTATGTAAGTCTAGGAGATAGACGTTATATGTATATATATATAACTGTTGGCGTAGAATTGCTGCAAAATTCGAGAATAATCATTCAAGCTATTTAGTATGGCAACTACCGTTACAAGATGCATATGAGTACATGATAGGGTTTCAATGAATAAGTATAGTGATTTTTCAGAGAGGCCTAAGTCAAAGGGTAATGAAGTTGTTGATACATTTACTTTTAGTATGGTGAAATGTAAAAGGTTCCCCGGTAACGATGGCGAAAAGGTAACATATATATCGAAGTTATAATAAGACTATTTCGACTAAAAATTCAAAGTTGACTTGCTGGAGCTGTGACAAAACTGACTACTTTGGAAAGGGATTGTGAAGTTATTTTTGATAATAAATGCCAAAGGAGCTAACACTGATATGTATTAGTCTATGACTTTGGTTTCGAGAGTTTCTAGGTGTATCGCTATATGCGTAATCCCTTGAAAGCATGTTTATTCTCAGGTATTAAGGAAATCTTCCGCTGTGCATGAAAGGACCCGTTCATATATATTATAAACGATTCACAATAGTTGATTACATCGCGAGGTATTTGACCTCTATATGATACATTTTACAAACATTGCATTCGTTTTTAAAAGACAAACTTTCTTTACATCGAAAATTGACAGACATGGATACCATTTCATAATATCCACTAACCAACTATAAATTAACTTAATAATAATCTTTGATGAACTCAATGAATCGAATGCAACGTTCTTCGAAATATGCCATGAAAGACTCCAAGTAATATCTTTAAAATGAGCAAATGCACAGCTGAAGATTTCTTTAATACCTGAGAATAAACATGCTTTAAAGTGTCAACCAAAAGGTTGGTGAGTTCATTAGTTTATCATAATCATTCATTTCCATCATTTTAATAGACCACAAGAATTTCATTTCCAGTTCTCATAAATATACGTCCCATGAATAGAGACAAAAATAATCATTCATATGGTGAACATCTGGTAACCGACATTAACAAGATGCATATAAGAATATCCCCTATCATTCTGGGAAATCCTTCGGACATGATAAAACAACATCGAAGTACTAAAGCATCTGCTACAACGGATGGGGTTCGTTAGGCCCAATAGATCTATCTTTAGGAATCGCGTCAATTAGTAGATCGGTTTACTAATTCTTAGGTTACCAAGAAAAAGGGGCATATTCGGCTTCGATCATTCACCCATATAATGTAGTTTCAATTACTTGTGTCTATTTCGTAAAATATTTATAAAATTTGCGCATGTATTCTCAGCCCAAAAATATAAAGGGTAAAAAGGCAAATGAAACTCACAATACTGTATTTCATAGTAAAAATACATATGACGTCATTGAACAAGTGTAAGGTTGGCCTCGGATTCACGAACCTATGTCATTTGTATATATATATTAAACCATGTAATAACAACTAGCAAGTTTATACATTAATAATTTACATATCGTATTACTAAATAAGTTATACTTATCCTATATACTTTAAGTAGTTAACATTTATTTCTATAATACATTTATTAATATTAATATAGTAAATAATTATTAGAGTAGTTTAATAATATAATACTTATCATTTATCATAATATATTTAAAAATAGAAATTTATTTTCAAGGTTTATTTATGATAAGAATATATATATTTATATTAATATATTTTATATATATATATATATAGCTTACTAAATGTCATTTTAATAATAAAAATCTAGTAATATGTAATATTAATATATTTGTAATGTATTTTTGAAAATTAATATTTATTTGTTATAATAACAATAATAGTGATAATAATAATGATAATGATAAAAATAATAGTGATAATAAAATGATACTTTTGAAAATGATAATTTTAATAGGAATGATAATAATAATATTAATAATCTTTGTAATAATAATAAAATCAATAATAATGATAATGAAAACAATACTTTTGTTAATAATACTTAATACCTAATAATAATAATAATAATAATCTTATTACTAATGATAATAATATTATTTAATGATTATCTAGGAATGATAATAATATTAGTGATAACAATAATAATAATAATCATAATTGTAATTAAAATTATGGTAATAATAATAAGAATTATAATACTAATAATAATAATAATGCTAATAATTGTAGAGTACAACCTTTGGAGAAAACAAGCCTAAAAAAATGCCTCTGCCAGGGATTGAACCCGTGACCTCTCGTTCAACGACCACTCCCCTAACCATTCCTCTGCTGAATACTTCTTGTGATAATTGCAACCATTTATTCTTTTAACTAGTATCTATCCGTTTCTTTTTCTTCATAACCTCATCATCTTAATTACTCCATCTTATCATCATCTTTCACGTATCATCATTGTTTAAACTATCGTTATCATGTTAATCATCCCCATCACCTAATTATCCTATATCATCTATATCGCCATCATCGAGTAATATCACCATGATCGTAACAATAATCATCTCGACTCAACAACACCTACACCTCATTATCTTGCATATTCATCATTGAGCCATAATAATCATTCTAATCTAAGTTGGGTTTCAGCCCAATTAGGATACCAACTTATATGGCCCAATCAACAAAAACCCACTTTGTAATTTATTAAACGAAAATGGCCCAAGTAGTAAAAAGAGTTAAATGGGTTCTGTGGTTTTCAATATAGCGGATCCTTATTAAGGTCCATTAACTGTTCGTAGATTAAGAAACTGATTAACAGCCGACAGAAAAAAACAGCAATGAGGTCTTCATTCCACTATCATCGTTCATCACCTCTATCCCTATCATCATCTTTGTTTTTCGTTGAACAGAAATATAATATAGCGAGTGACAGTAGGGTTGAAGAGGGTGGAGGTTTGGGAGGTTTTTGATTGATTAACATGGATTACGGTTTAAGTGGTAGTGGTGGTTTTGATGGTGGATAAGAAGGAACAATTGGAGTTGGTGAGGATGATTGAAATGTGGTGGTGTTCGATTGAGAAAAGGAGAGGGAGAGAGAGAGAGTAAAGTGATAGAGAGGGTGAATCATGGTGGTGCTCCGGTATAGTAGTGGCGGTGAACTATGGTGATAGAGGGTGATGAGGGAGGGGTAGGTGGTTGTGGTTTCGACTGGAAACATAAGCTATAACATTGGCTGTAGTATAGTTGTAGCAGAAAAACATCATAGACCTTCATTATTGTTACCACATGGCTGTTTTGGATGTTGGATTGGAACAAACAGAAAACGAGAAATAGATATAAAAATGATGATTGTGGTGGTATTTGTGGGTGTGACTACAGATAGAAACAGAAGCACTAGAGTAGTAGAAGGTGGGGTGTCGATTAGAGGTTCTTGATGGTTTGTTTCGAAGGTGATGAAGTCGATCAAAGGTGGTGGCATGGTGTTAGGTGGTTCGGTGGAAGGTGAGATGGTGTTCATTGTTAACATATGTACAAAAGAAGAAGTAACAGCAGTGGTGTTTGGGTTAAGTTGTTTTATGAAATTTGTTAATCTTCAAATATGAAAATAGTAAAGAAGTAGAAACAAGAGAAAAAAAATAATAAGCACTGAAGATTGTTATGTTTGCAATTTGGTTTTAAATTTTCTATCTTTATGTGCATGTATCTGACTATATATCTATATATATATATATATATATATATATATATATATATATATATATATATATATATATATATATATATATATATATATATATATATATATATATATATATATATATATATATATATATATATATATATATATATATATATATATATAATATGTAAATGATATGATATGGTAATAAGAAAAGAGACGGTAGTGCTCAACATCAATTGGATGTGGGGTATTTGGGGTATTGATTAACAAAGAAATAGAACGCATAAGTCCAATTTGAAAAGTGAGTGTCTATAAGCTATGTGATATATATGTATAATATATATATAAAGTTTGTGAAGAAAACATAAAGTAAACACACTAATCCTCAATCATAATTTAATTATCACGGGTGAACATGATTTGAAACAAGTGGATTTTAGAAGGCATAAACGTTAAAGTGTGTATATATATATATATATATATATATATATATATATATATATATATATATATAGTGGGAAACATAGTTGGTGGAATGTGCAGGATTGCAATCTATATACATATCATATTCTTACATATATATAATCAATGAAGATAAATTAATAATATAATAATAATTATATAATATAATCTGAAAAAGATACGTGTGAAACTAATAATTAGCAGTCATCCAGTTGTCTATTCTACCGACAGTTTACCCAGAGTGCTAAATTGTACTCTGTTGTTAATCAGTGGTGTACAAAAGTATTCCAAAAAAATCCCATATTTTTAAATTAACTATATTTATTTATTTTGGTCATTATGATATAAAATTTGGTCGTTAACAATTAAATAAAAAATTAAATTAATTACTCACTCCCAACCCCAAGTAAAATATAAAAATTTTTAAACTTTATCAAATAGTTCCTAAATACATTTTTAATAAGACTATAATTTGTAAAACTCCTTTTCGGTTAACCGTTTATTTTAAAATCATATAAGTTTGAATTTAACTTGCTTAATATCAATCCAATGACTATTGAGTGTTACTGTCATTTACTAAATAGATTCTAAATCATAAAATATATATTTAATATACTTTATATATATATATATATATACATATGTTTTAAATATTAATTATCATAATATCGTATTTTTATTTTTATTTCACATACATACTTTTAATAACTAAATCATATAATCTCTTTCAAATTATTATATATATATATATATATATATATATATATATATATATATATATATATATATATATATATATATATATATATATATATATATATATATATATATAAACTTATGTAGCATCTATATACAAATAGTTGTTCGTGAATCGTTGGAACTGGTCGAGGGTCAAATGCATCAATGTAAACAGTTCCGAAATTTTTAAGACTCCATATTACAGACTTTGCTTAACTTGTCGAGTTCATATTATGATTAAGTTTAAATTTGGTCAGAGATTTTCGGGTCGTCACAGTACCTACCTGTTAAAGAAATTTCATCCCAAAATTTGAGTGAGGTGGTCATGGCTAACAATAAAAATGTTTTCATGACGAATATGAGTTGATAAATAGAGTTTTATCATCATTGAGTAATATGGATAAGATAATTCGACTACTCGAAGAGTACGAGTGAAGCTATCACAAAAGAGTGAAATGAGTAAATAACGTTTCGTCTTAACCGGTGACGTAGTCTCGATTGATTTTATAAAATAAGGTGTATCATAACTTTTGACGTTGTCTTGGTTGAATTCCGGAATTCAAGGGATTTAAAGAAAATCTTCGAAATCTAAGAGATTTGATTCTTCGGTG
The DNA here is from genome assembly GCF_046630445.1 of Rutidosis leptorrhynchoides. Classification (NCBI taxonomy): domain Eukaryota; kingdom Viridiplantae; phylum Streptophyta; class Magnoliopsida; order Asterales; family Asteraceae; genus Rutidosis; species Rutidosis leptorrhynchoides. The sequence continues at coordinate 100,385,533 of NC_092343.1, forward strand.
AGTAAGGAAATTAAGATCTCTATAATTAAATACGGTGATCTGTCTCGATTACTCTGTCTGATATTTCCAATATAAATTAAACTCTTCCGTTCCATTATTCTCACCATTCCTATACTTTCTTTCTTAGTTCATTCATCCAAAAGATTATGAAAATGCTTAATTCTATTCTAATCCTTGATATTTTCCTAATTATTATTTCTGTCATCTTTCTATTCAATCTTCCACCAGAAAAATCTATTTACTTTTCTATTACCTTGGGGTGATACTATTATTAATTATACCATGTCTTTATATTGCTATTCGTGTTAATATCTACGGTTTGTAACCTCCGTGTTGTTATTGGGCTTTATATTCTCCCTTATATTTCGAAGTCCCTGATTTCATCTTCTATAATCATTGTCATTCATAGTTAATGTTCTCTCTTATTTGCTGCGATTTATACCCCCTTTCTATTTCGGAGTTCCATGCTTTTGTTTTCTTTTCGCAAGTAATGGTCCAGAATTCGTAGGTATGGAATTCAGAATGAACATGATTAATGTTCTAAAAGGAAATGGTAATGGCACGATCTTGATTGGTTAGATTACCAAAATTCAAGAGAAAAGATAGGACTATCAAGAAAGTATGTTCTTGATATGTTTATAGATTAGATAGAATGTAAGAGTTGTGTAACATGGTACATGATGACGTTATAATCTGTGAATCATCACGTTCCATTTAGAAACTCAGCATGACTTACTGTAATATAATCACGTTGATCAAATGTCATTATATTATACTAACGCATGCATCAATTCCCAACACTACTTCAAAAACATTCATAATTTAAACTCGAATTTTAAAGAAATTTAGAAACTAAAGTAGTTTCCTTTATGATGTAATATAGATAGCACGAAGAGATAAATAATTTCGGACGAGAATATTTATGAAAATATCCTCAGAAATATCGAAGATATTTATGATGATATTTTGGAATTTCTAAGTTCGATGGTTGTTGAAGAAAGATTTTTTCGCAAGATTTTAATATGAGTACGGAGCTAGATATCCGTTGAAGGTTTCATCGAATCCAGAATTACCTGGTTTCTTTGAATATATGGTATGGTCCTTGTATTTGGCCTTGGTCTCCTTCATGGTTTGCTCAATCTGGTTTTCAGTACAAAATTTTCTATCGAGCGTTCCTAACACTCCTTTCTTTATCATCAAACTTTTGGCCGTTTAGACCATCTACAATTTTTCTGTTTCCTCTGCACTTAATGCTACAATATCTGAATCATAGGTTATTCATCCGAGATGGTTTCAGGATAATTGTGTTTTTAGATGATTAAACGCTGATGGTAGTATGGTGAAATATAAAAGGTTCCCCGGTAATAATAAAAGAGCACACATATAAATCAAAGTGATAGTAAGGTTGTTTCGAATGAAAAGTCGAAGTTGACTTGCTGGAGCTGTGACAAAATTTGCTACTTTGAAAAGAATTACCAAGTTATTTTGGGTAATAAAAACACTAAAGGAATTAGCACATATACGTGTTAAACATTTACTCAGGTTCCGAGAGTTTTCAAGTGCATAACTATATGCATCAATCTCTTCTTACGTAGATGAAGTGCGGTTGGTTCATCCTCCCGATTGCGGTGTTTTCAAGAATCATGAAAGGTTTGAACGCAGATTGTAATCGTCAAGATACAAATGAGGTTTAAGATGAAATCAAGTGGCAAACTTGAAGAAATGTTTAGTTTCATATGTTATAATCAATATTTTAATTCATTTTAATTGTCCAGTGTTAGTAGTCCGCAGTTGATAGTCTACAATTTGTAGTTCAACAATTCATATATAGTTTAATATATAATATTCGAATTAATTAATACGTATCGTGACCCATTGTATACATGTCTCAGACTCGATCACAACTCAAAGTATATATATTATTATAGAATAAACCTCAACCCTGTATAGCTAACTCGATCATTATTGCATATAGAGTGTCTATGGTTATTCCAAATAATATATATAGATGCGTCGATATGATATGTCAAAACCTTGTATACGTGTCCCGATATTTAAAGTGTGTAAAATAAATAACAGAAATTAAATGACGATAAATAAAATTGCGAGAATATAAATTGCGATAAATAAATTACGATAAATAAAATGTAATCAGTTAGCTAGGAACAGTTAGCTAGGAACAATTAGCGTAGAATCTTAACAAAATTTTCTCATGGTTAATTTGTTTGTTTCTAACAGATTTTATTTTGTCCAATGTTTTCTTCATTATGCCACTTGTTGGATTCTCATAGATCAAAATCCAAATATGAAATTGAATGAAAAGGGTTATTCTACGGTGAACGGATACGTATATCAGTGGTTGTAAGTAGGATAGTAAATGACTGTTGAATTAGATTTGAAAGAATATACAGTGTACTTATTAATGTAAAATCTAAATATTTCTCGGGTATTACCTATCCGTTGAAATATTTTCACCATTAACAGTTTGTACGAAAGAATTTTTAATTACAATCTTTATGAAAAATATATATATATATATATATATATATATATATATATATATATATATATATATATATACATATATATTTTCTTCAGATGTAATCATGGATTTAATAAGTCAATATGATATTAAACTCATTTGATTTACCGTTAGAACAAGAATATATAATCTCTAAAACATTAGAGATTACATAATCGTCATGAAGAACGAAGATAATTGATGTAGAACGATACGTAGAACGATGATTATACTCGAGGTACAGAATGAGATGTTGAGGCATGGATTGTTGATGGTACGGGTACTGTTATTGATGGTACTGTTGGTGCCGTTGATGTTGCTAAAGCTGGTAAATTTTGCACCATATTCTCCAAATTGATTACTCGAGCGCGAAGTTCGTTGACTTCTTCTATTATTCCAGGATGATTGTCGGTCGGAACGAGCGGATGAATAAGGTTTAGAATTTTATATAGAATATAATCGTGGTGAAATATTCGAGAAATGAGGGTGAAAATGGTATTACGAACAGGTTCACCGGTAAGTGCTTCAGGTTCTTTGCCAAGAGGGAAATTCGATTGGTGAAAAGGATCGCCTTCTTCGCGTCTCCATTGATTAAGTCAACTATGAACTCATCAGATGAATTGGAGATGGATGATCGGTTGATTCATTCTGGTGATGCTGCTTTCAGAGCTTAGGTGAAACTCCATATCGGAATAGCTATCGGAATCCGAGGAATTCAAACTGGTTGAAGGATTCATCTCATACGATCAGATGAATGATTTTCGATAAGAACTAGATTATAGGATGTAGATTAGTATCCTGCAATACATAATTTACATATGCATATATAATACTAAAATCCCATAAGTTACAGAGGAATCTACAGAAGCTGTCAGGCAAAGGGAACAATAACAGATACGCTAAGATATGAATTTATCTATACACTATCTATGCAATAGAGGCAGTAAGATGTGTCTAGAATTTTAAGGATGATAAGAAAGTAATTTCCTAAGAATGATAAGCAGGTACTTTTCGACACAAAATGATAAGCAAAACTTTTGACATGCAGACACGGTCGAAGTCCAGACTCACTAATGCATCTAAGCAACTATCAGTTAGACACACTAATGCAAGACCTGGTTCGCTAAGACCACCGCTCTGATACCAACTGAAAGGACCCGTTCATATACATTATAAACGATTCACAATAGTTGACTACATCGCGAGGTATTTGACCTCTATATGATACATTTTACAAACATTGCATTCGTTTTTAAAAGACAAACTTTCTTTACATCGAAAGTTGACAGACATGCATACCATTTCATAATATCCACGAACCAACTATAAATTGACTTAATTATAATCTTTGATGAACTCAATGACTCGAATGCAATGTTCTTCGAAATATGCCATGAAAGACTCCAAGTAATATCTTTAAAATGAGCAAATGCACAGCGGAAGATTTCCTTAATACCTGAGAATAAACATGCTTTAAAGTGTCAATCAAAAGGTTGGTGAGTTCATTAGTTTATCATAATCATTCATTTCCATCATTTTAATAGACCACAAGAATTTCATTTTCAGTTCTCATAAATATACATCCCATGCGTAGAGACAAAAATAATCATTCATATGGTGAACACCTGGTAACCGACATTAACAAGATGCATATAAGAATATCCCCTATCATTCCGGGAAATCCTTCGGACATGATAAAACAACATCGAAGTACTAAAGCATCCGCTACAACGGATGGGGTTCGTTAGGCCCAGTAGATCTATCTTTAGGATTCGCGTCAGTTAGTAGATCGGTTTACTAATTCTTAGGTTACCAAGCAAAAAGGGGCATATTCGGCTTCGATCATTCATCCATATAATGTAGTTTCAATTACTTGTGTCTATTTCGTAAAACATTTATAAAAATTTCGCATGTATTCTCAGCACAAAAATATAAAGGGTAAAAAGGCAAATGAAACTCACAATACTGTATTTCGTAGTAAAAATACATATGACGTCATTGAACAAGTGTAAGGTTGGCCTCGGATTCACGAACCTATATCATTTGTATATATATATATATATATTAAACCATGTAATAACAACTAGCACGTTTATACATTAATAATTTACATATCGTATTACTAAATAAGTTATACTTATCCTATATACTTTAAGTAGTTAACATTTATTTCTATAATACATTTATTAATATTAATATAGTAAATAATTATTAGATAGTTTAATAATATAATATTTATCATTTATCATAATATATTTAAAAATAGAAATTTATTTTCAAGGTTTATTTATGATAAGAATATATATATTTATATTAATATATTTTATATATATATAGCTTACTAAATGTCATTTTAATAATAAAAATCTAATAATATGTAATATTAATATATTTGTAATGTATTTTTGAAAATTAATATTTATTTTTTATAATAACAATAATAGTGATAATAATAATGATAATGATAAAAATAATAGTGATAATAAAATGATACTTTTGAAAATGATAATTTTAATAGGAATGATAATAATAATATTAATAATCTTTGTAATAATAATAAAATCAATAATAATGATAATGAAAACAATACTTTTGTTAATAATACTTAATACCTAATAATAATAATAATAATAATCTTATTACTAATGATAATAATATTATTTAATGATTATCTAGGAATGATAATAATATTAGTGATAACAATAATAATAATAATCATAATTGTAATTAAAATTATGGTAATAATAATAAGAATTATAATACTAATAATAATAATAATAATGCTAATAATTGTAGAGTACAACCTTTGAAGAAAACAAGCCTAAAAAAATGCCTCTGTCAGGGATTGAACCCGCGACCTCTCGTTCAACGACTACTCCCCTAACCATTCCTCTGCTGAATACTTCTTGTGATAATTGCAACCATTTATTCTTTTAACTAGTATCTATCCGTTTCTTTTTCTTTATAACCTCATCATCTTAATTACTCCATCTTATCATCATCTTTCACGTATCATCATTGTTTAAACTATCGTTATCATATTAATCATCCCGTCACCTAATTATCCTATATCATCTATATCGCCATCATCGAGTAATATCACCATGATCGTAACAATAATCATCTCGACTCAGCAACACCTATACCTCATCATCTTGCATATTCCTCATTGAGCCATAATAATCATTCTAATCTAAGTTGGGTTTCGGCCCAATTAGGATACCAACTTATATGGCCCAATCAACAAAAACCCACTTTGTAATTTATTAAACGAAAATGGCCCAAGTAGTAAAAAGAGTTAAATGGGTTTTGTGGTTTTCAATATAGCGGATCCTTATTAAGGTCCATTAACTGTTCGTAGATTAGGAAACAGATTAACAGCCGACAGAAAAAAATAGCAATGGGGTCTTCATTCCACTATCATCGTTCATCACCTCTATCCCTATCATCATCTTTGTTTTTCGTTGAACAGAAATATAATATAGTGAGTGACAGTAGGGTTGAAGAGGGTGGAGGTTTGGGAGGTTTTTGATTGATTAACATGGATTACGGTTTAAGTGGTGGTGGTGGTTTTGATGGTGGAGAAGAAGGAACAATCGGAGTTGGTGATGATGATTGAAATGTGGTGGTGTTCGATTGAGAAAAGGAGAGTGAGAGAGAGAGAGTAAAGTGATAGAGAGGGTGAATCATGGTGGTGCTCCGGTGTAGTAGTGGCAATGAACTATGGTGATAGAGGGTGATGAGGGAGGGGTAGGTGGTTGTGGTTTCGACTGGAAACATAAGCTAGAACATTGGCTGTAGTATAGTTGTAGCAGAAAAACATCATAGACCTTCATCATTGTTACCACATGGCTATTTTGGATGTTGGATTGGAACAAACAGAAAACGAGAAATAGATATAAAAATGATGATTGTGGTGGTATTTGTGGGTGTGACTACGGATAGAAATAGAAGCACTAGAGTAGTAGCAGGTGGGGTGTCGATTAGAGGTTCTTGATGGTTTGTTTCGAAGGTGATGAAGTCGATCAAAGGTGGTGGCATGGTGTTAGGTGGTTCGGTGGAAGGTGAGATGGTGTTCGTTGTTAACATATGTACAAAAGAAGAAGTAGCAGCAGTGGTGTTTGGGTTAAGTTGTTTTATGAAATTTGTTAATCTTCAAATATGAAAATAGTAAAGAAGTAGAAACGAGAGAAAAAAAAAATTAAGCACTGAAGATTGTTGTGGTTGCAATTTGGTTTTAAATTTTCTATCTTTATGTGCATGTATCTGACTATATATCTATATATATATATATATATATATATATATATATATATATATATATATATATATATATATATATATAATATGTAAATGATATGATATGGTAATAAGAAAAGAGACGGTAGTGCTCAACATCAATTGGATGTGGGGTATTTGGGGTATTGATTAACAAAGAAATAGAACGCATAAGTCCAACTTGAAAAGTGAGTGTCTATAAGCTATGTGATATATATGTATAATATATATAAAGTTTGTGAAGGAAACATAAAGTAAACACACTAATCCTCAATCATAATTTAATTATCACGGGTGAACATGATTTGAAACAAGTGGATTTTAGAAGGCATAAACGTTAAATATATATATATATATATATATATATATATATATATATATATATATATATATATATATATATATATATATATATATATATATATATATATATATATATATATAATATGATAGTGGGAAACATAGTTGGTGGAATGTGCAGGATTGGAATCTATATACATATCATATTCTTACATATATATAATCAATAAAGATAAATTAATAATATAATAATAATTATAAAATATAATCTGAAAAATATACGTGTGAAACTAATAATTAGAAGTCAATCAGTTGTCTATTCTACCGACAGTTTACACAGAGTGCTAAATTGTACTCTGTTGTTAATCAGTGGCGTACAAAAGTATTCCAAAAAAATCTCATATTTTTAAATTAACTATATTTATTTATTTTAGTCATTATGGTATAAAATTTGATCGTTAACAATTAAATAAAAAAATTAAATTAATTACTCACTCTCCACCCCAAATAAAATATAAAAAATTTTAAAATTTAACAAATAGTTCCTAAATACATTTTTAATAAGACTTTAATTTGTAAAACTCCTTTTCAGCTAACCGTTTATTTTAAAATCATATAAGTTTTAATTTAACTTGCTTAATATCAATCGAATGACTATTGAGTGTTACTGTCATTTACTAAATAGATTCTAAATCATAAAATATATATTTAATATACTTTATATATATATATATATACATATATATATATATATACATATGTTGTAATATTAATTATCATAATATCGTATTTTTTTTATTTCACATACATACTTTTAATAACTAAATCATATAATCTCTTTCAAATTATTATTATTATTATATATTATATATATATATATATTTAAACTTATATAGCATATATATATAAATAGTTGTTCGTGAATCGTTGGAACTGGTCGAGGGTCAAATGCATCAATGTAAACAGTTCTGAAATTTTTAAGACTCAATATTACAGACTTTGCTTATCTTATCGAGTTCATATTATGATTAAGTTTAAATTTGGTCGGAGATTTCCGGGTCGTCACAGTGCATTTGCTCATTTTAAAGTTATTACTTGGAGTCATTCATGGCATATTTCAAAAGACGTTGCATTCAAGTCGTTGAGTTCAATAAACATTATTATTAAAGTAAACGACAGATAAGGTCATTTACAGTTTGGATATTATGAAATGGTATGCATGCTTGTCAACTTTCGATGAAATGAAAGTTTTTCTTTTAAAAACAAATGCAATATTTGTAAAATGTATCATATAGAGGTCAGAACCTCGCGATGTAATCAACTATTGTGAATCGTTTATAATCGATATGAACGGGTCGTTAAACAAAACACATATTTGAGGTCACTACATTGCCACAAAATCGGGCAAAACTTTGTGGAGAATTTTCCTTAAAATTTTCAATTGCAGATTAGGCCATATTCTCAAGATAGCTTGAAAACGGCACTACGAGCAAGACTTCCTTGAGGCTTTCCCCCGTTCGAAGCAGTTTAGATGCTGAAATTGACATTTTACTATTTTTAAAGGTGAATTTTGCACTTTTAGATCTTACGATAAGTAATACCTTCACATGTGAATTGTTGTGTCTATTTAGATACCACTATGATATTTGTTTATATTTATTATTGTATTTAGGTACATCAAGAATCATTTTGGGGCTACTATCTCACTGTAGTGATCCGAACTTTTCCATGTTTATATATATCTTAAATGAAATTGTTATTTACATGATTAAGTGTTTCCAACATGTTAAGCAATCAAACTAGTTAAGGCTTGATTATTTGAAATAGATTTCATATAGATAATTGACCACCCAAGTTGACCGGTGATTCACGAACGTTAAAACTTGTAAAAACTATACGATGACATATATATGGTTATATATAGTTAACATGATTTTATTATAAGTATGTATCTCATTAGGTATTTTAACAATGAGTTATATACATAAAAATGAGACTATTAATTTAAGAAACTCGAAAACGATATATATAACGATTATCGTTATAACAACGTCTTACTAGGTACATATGAATCATATTAAGATATTGATACACTTGGTTAATTATGTTAAATGATAAGTAAATATATTATTAAGTGTATTAACAATGAAATACATATGTAAAAATAAGACTACTAACTTAATGATTTCGAAACGAGACATATATGTAACGATTATCGTTGTAACAACATTTAACTGTATATATATCATACTAAGATATATTATATATCATAATATCATGATAATATAACAATTTAACATCTCATTTGTTATAATAAATAATGGGTTAACAACATTCAACAAGATCGTTAACCTAAAGGTTTCAAAACAACATTTATATGTAACGACTAACGATGACTTAACGACTCAGTTAAAATGTATATACATGTAGTTTTTTAATATGTATTCATACACTTTTGAAAGACTTCAAGACACTTATCAAAATACTTCTACTTAACAAAAATGCTTACAATTACATCCTCGTTCAGTTTCATCAACAATTCTACTCGTATGCACCCGTATTCGTACTCGTACAATACACATCTTTTAGATGTATGTACTATTGGTATATACACTCCAATGATCAGCTCTTAGCAGCCCATGTGAGTTACCTAACACATGTGGGAACCATCATTTGGCAACTAGCATGAAATATCTCATAAAATTACAAAAATATGAGTAATCATTCATGACTTATTTACATGAAAACAAAATTACATATCCTTTATATCTAATCCATACACCAATGACCAAAAACACCTACAAACACTTTCATTCTTCAATTTTCTTCATCTAATTGATCTCTATCAAGTTCTATCTTCAAGTTCTAAGTGTTCTTCATAAATTCCAAAGTTCTAGTTTCATAAAATCAAGAATACTTCCAAGATTGCAAGTTTACTTCCAAGTTTTCTAAATCCATTCCAAGTAATCATCCAAGATCAAGAAACCTTTGTTACTTACAGCAGGTTATCTTTCTAATACAAGGTAATAATCATATTCAAACTTTAATTCAATTTCTATAACTATAACAATCTTATTTCGAGTGGAAATCTTACTTGAAATTGTTTTCGTGTCATGATTCTGCTTCAAGAACTTTCATGCCATCCAAGGATCCTTTGAAGCTAGATCTATTTTTCTCATTTCTAGTAGGTTTATCCAAGGAACTTGAGGTAGTAATGATGTTCATAACATCATTCGATTCATACATATAAAGCTATCTTATTCGAAGGTTTAAACTTGTAATCACTAGAACATAGCTTAATTAATTCTAAACTTGTTCGCAAATAAAAGTTAATCCCTCTAACTTTACTTTTAAAATCAACTAAACACATGTTCTATATCTATATGATATACTAACTTAATGATTTAAAACCTGGAAACACGAAAAACACCGTAAAATCGGATTTACGCCGTCGTAGTAACACCGCGGGCTGTTTTGGGTTAGTTAATTAAAAACTATGATAAACTTTGATTTAAAATTTGTTATTCTGGGAAAATGATTTTTATTATGAACATGAAACTATATCCAAAAATTATGATTAAACTCAAAGTGGAAGTATGTTTTCTAAAATGGTCATCTAGACGTCGTTCTTTCGACTGAAATGACTACCTTTATAAAAACGACTTGTAACTTATTTTTCCGACTATAAACCTATACTTTTTCTATTTAGATTCATAAAATAGAGTTCAATATGAAACCATAGCAATTTGATTCACTCAAAACGGATTTAAAATGAAGAAGTTATGGGTAAAACAAGATTGGATAATTTTTCTCATTTTAGCTACGTGAAAATTGGTAACAAATCTATTCCAACCATAACTTAATCAACTTGTATTGTATATTATGTAATCTTGAGGTACCATAGACACGTATACAATGTTTCGACCTATCATGTCGACACATCTATATATATTTCGGAACAACCATAGACACTCTATATGTGAATGTTGGAGTTAGCTATACAGGGTTGAGGTTGATTCCAAAATATATATAGTTTGAGTTGTGATCAATACTGAGATACGTATACACTGGGTCATGGATTGATTGAAGATAATATTTATCGATTTATTTCTGTACATCTAACTTTGGACAACTAGTTGTAGGTTACTAACGAGGACAGCTGACTTAATAAACTTAAAACATCAAAATATATTAAAAGTGTTGTAAATATATTTTGAACATACTTTGATATATATGTATATATTGTTATACGTTCGTGAATCAACCAGTGGCCAAGTCTTACTTCCCGACGAAGTAAAAATCTGTGAAAGTGAGTTATAGTCCCACTTTTAAAATCTAATATTTTTGGGATGAGAATACATGCAGGTTTTATAAATGATTTACAAAATAGACACAAGTACGTGAAACTACATTCTATGGTTGAATTATCGCAATCGAATATGCCCCTTTTTATTAAGTCTGGTAATCTAAGAATTAGGGAACAGACACCCTAATTGACGCGAATCCTAAATATAGATCTATTGGGCCTAACAAACCCCATCCAAAGTACCGGATGCTTTAGTACTTCGAAATTTATATCATATCCGAAGGGTGTCCCGGAATGATGGGGATATTCTTATATATGCATCTTGTTAATGTCGGTTACCAGGTGTTCACCATATGAATGATTTTTATCTCTATGTATGGGATGTATATTGAAATATGAAATCTTGTGGTCTATTGTTACGATTTGATATATATAGGTTAAACCTATAACTCACCAACATTTTTGTTGACGTTTAAAGCATGTTTATTCTCAGGTGAATATTAAGAGCTTTCGCTGTTGCATACTAAAATAAGGACAAGATTTGGAGTCCATGTTTGTATGATATTATGTAAAAACTGCATTCAAGAAACATATGTCGATGTAATATATTTCTATTGTAAACCATTATGTAATGGTTGTGTGTAACCAGTATATTTTAGATTATCATTATTTGATAATCTACGTAATGCTTTTGAAACCTTTATTGATAAAATAAAGGTTATGGTTGTTTTAAAAATGAATGCAGTCTTTGAAAAACGTCTCATATAGAGGTCAAAACCTCGCAACGAAATCAATTAATATGGAACATTTATAATCAATATGAACGGGACATTTCAGTTGGTATCCGAGCGTTGGTCTTAGAGAACCAGAAAATTTGCATTAGTGTGTCTTATCGAGTTTGTTAGGATGCATTAGTGAGTCTGGACTTCGACCGTGTTTTCTTTAAAAATGATTGCTTAACATTTTTGTTGGAAACTATATATTATTAACATGATATATTATGTGATATATTAATCTCTTAACATATTTGATATTGTGTGATAGATGTCTACCTCTAGCACAAATCCCATTGACTCATCTAATAATAATGAAGAGTCAAATGTAAATTGGAATGATTCGTGGACTGATTCACAAGTTCCCGAAGAGGAACCGAAAGAAGAGTCGGAACCGGAAGAAGAATCGGAACCGGAAGCAGTGGGGGAAATAATAAAACGGTTAAGTAGAAGAAAATCCTCAACCAACCGACCAAAGTTAATTATGGTCAATGGTGTTTCCGCCAAGGAAGAAAAGTATTGGGAGGATTACCAATTCTCCGATGAATCGGATCCCGACAAGGATTCCGATGATGTTATAGAAATTACCCCAACACAATTTAATAAGGCAAAATAGAACAATAAGAGAAAGGGCATAAAAATAGAGAAATTTGATTCCAAACCCGATGAACTTTATATGTATCGTCAACACCCGTATTTCTTAAGTTGTGACAATAACCCGGGAACCTCTAAACCACCAGGTTTTTCTAAACCAATGTGGAAAACGACGGCTCGTATTAGGGGAACATCATATATCCCTAGAAACTTGGCAAAACTAACCAAAACCGAAGAAAAAGAAACGAGCGAGTCGGAATAAGATAGTTGTATTCATGTGGTGTAATATATGTAATATAGTGTGCTTATGCTTTATGATATATGTAAAAATTGCTTGTATTAATAAGTATTTTTTTATGAATCTAACTCTTGTCTATTTTACAGTATAAAAACACAAAATGGATAGACAACCCAATATTTTAAGAGACCTACCCGGAGACATGATTGATGAAATTTTGTCTAGAGTCGGTCAGAATTCCTTGGCACAACTATTTAAGGCGAGATCAGTTTGTAAGACATTCGAAGAACGTTCCAAGAATGTCTTGGTTTATAAGAGACTTTCGTTTGAAAGATGGGGGATATCACATTGGGAAACCCATAAGTTACGATGTGTTTACTTTGACGCATATATTGCGGGGAACCCAAATGCTATTTTACGCAACGGGTTAAGAAATTATTTTGACTCAATATATCCGAATATAGGACTTCGTGATTTAGAAAAAGCGGCTAACATGCAACATAAAGAAGCATGTTATGCTTACGGGATAGTAATGTTCGCTTCTCACCAAAGTGAGAACAAGAACATCGGGCTACAACTATTAAACAAAACGTTCCCACAAGTGACAGAGTCGGTAATTGGGGTAAGAAATGAGGTTTTTAGATTGTTACGGGACTGTTGGACATTACGTAACCCTCATCCCTTTGACGACGTTACAACACGCTGTCTTATCAATGGCCATAACGGTTATGTTCCACAAGACCAAGGATGGGAAGTAGTCCTAGTAAAACCAGAATGCATGACTTGTTTCTGGACGTATGAATTATGTGTCTTTATTGCCTTTGCTGAACGACTTGTGTACTAGCTAGAATTATCTTCATAACTATCTTGTATCAAAGTTATTGTGTGCTATATTTCATGCTATATGTAAAATAAACGGTATTGTAAGTTTGTAAAATATTGTGTAAAAGTTTGAACGCGAAATATTAATATAATCAGTTTTTCATATAGAATTGTAGTAGTTGAATTGTATATTAGCTACTAAGTATGAACTTAACGGGTAGGTACTACCCGAATTTAAACTTATAAAACGCTAATATGAAGAAAAAGCTTTTATAAATGAGTTCATATTATGCTACGAGATACTATTGACTACTCTTAATATTCTGTATGATTAACTTGTTTCATTTGACTATTTGAAGGAAATGGCACCGACTACTCGACAAACCATGAATATGAGCGAAGAGGAATTTCGTACCTTTCTTGCTGCAAAAATAGCCGCAGTACAGGCTGCGCTACATACCAACAATAACCTTGGATCTAGCAGTACAGGAAATTGTGTAGGATGCACCTACAAAGAATTCACTGCCTGCAAACCTTTAGAATTTAATGGAACCGAAGGACCTATCGGATTGAAACGGTGGACCGAGAAGGTCGAATCGGTGTTTGCCATAAGTAAGTGTACTGAAGAGGACAAAGTGAAGTACGCTACGCATACCTTCACAGGTACTGCGTTAACATGGTGGAATACCTATCTAGAGCAAGTGGGACAAGATGATGCTTACGCACTACCGTGGTCAGCATTCAAGCACTTGATGAACGAGAAGTACCATCCCAGAACCGAGGTCAATAAGCTCAAGACAGAACTTAGAGGGTTACGAACCCAAGGATTTGATATTACCACGTACGAAAGACGATTCACAAAATTGTGCCTATTGTGTCCGGGAGCGTTCGAAGATGAGGAAGAGAAGATCGACGCGTTTGTGAAAGGATTACCGGAAAGAATCCAAGAAGATATAAGTTCACACGAGCCCGCCTCTATACAACAGGCATGTAGAATGGCTCACAAACTAGTGAACCAGATTGAAGAAAGAATTAAAGAACAGACTGCTGAAGAGGCCAATGTGAAGCAAGTCAAAAGAAAGTGGGAGGAAAACGGTGATAAGAATCACCAATACAACAACAACAGCAATTACAACAATAATCGCAACAACTATCCCAACAATCGCAACATCAATCGCAACTACAACAAATGACCCAACAACAACAACAACAACAACAACAACAACAACAACAACAACAACTACAACAATCATCCCAACAACAATAATAACTGCAACAACAACAACAACAACAATCAGAAGCAGCTATGCCAAAGGTGTGAAAAGTATCACTCAGGGTTCTGCACCAAATTTTGCAATAAGTGTAAAAGAAATGGTCATAGCGCGGCGAAGTGTGAGGTCTACGGACCAGGGGTTAACAGAACGAAAGGAACAAATGGTGTCGGAATGAGTAATGGCGGAGCAAGTAGTGTCAGAGCAAGTTATGCCAATGTAATTTGTTATAAATGTGGAAAACCGGGCCACATTATTAGAAATTGTCCGAACCAAGAGAACACGAATGGACAAGGCCGCGGAAGAGTTTTCAATATTAATGCGGCAGAGGCACAGGAAGACCCGGAGCTTGTTACGGGTACGTTTCTTATTGACAATAAATCTGCTTACGTTTTATTTGATTCGGGTGTGGATAGAAGCTATATGAGTAGAGATTTTTGTGCTAAATTAAGTCGTCCATTGACGCTGTTGGATAGTAAATTTTTACTCGAATTAGCAAACGGTAAATTAATTTCAGCAGATAATATATGCCGGAATCGAGAAATTAAACTGGGTAGCGAAATATTTAAGATTGATTTGATACCAGTAGAGTTAGGGAGTTTTGATGTAATAGTTGGCATGGACTGGCTGAAGAAGGTGAAAGCAGAGATCGTATGTTATAAAAATGCAATTCGCATTGTACGAGAAGAAGGAGAACCCTTAATGGTGTACGGAGAAAAGGGCAACATGAAGCTACATCTTATTAGTAATTTGAAGGCACAAAAACAAATAAGAAAAGGTTGCTATGCTGTTCTAGCACACGTCGAGAAAGTACAAACTGAAGAAAAGAGCATCAATGATGTTCCCGTCGCAAAAGAATTTCCCGATGTATTTCTGAAAGAATTACCGGGACTACCTCCACATCGATCTGTTGAATTTCAAATAGATCTTGTACCAGGAGCTGCACCAATAGCTCGTGCTCCTTATAGACTCGCACCCAGCGAAATGAAAGAACTGCAAAGCCAACTGCAAGAACTATTAGAACGTGGTTTCATTCGACCAAGCACATCACCATGGGGAGCTCCTGTTTTGTTTGTCAAGAAGAAGGATGGTACACTTAGGTTGTGTATTGACTACAGAGAGTTGAACAAACATACCATCAAAAACCGTTATCCACTGCCGAGAATTAACGACTTATTTGATCAACTACAAGGCTCGTCGGTTTATTCGAAGATCGATTTACGTTCTGGATATCATCAAATGCGAGTAAAGGAGGATGATATTTCAAAAACTGCTTTTAGGACGCGTTATGGTCATTACGAGTTTATGGTTATGCCGTTTGGATTGACTAATGCACCAACTGTGTTCATGGACCTTATGAACCGAGTGTGTGGGCCATATCTTGACAAGTTTGTCATTGTTTTCATCGATGACATACTTATTTACCCAAAGAATGATCAAGAGCATGAAGAACATTTGAGAAAAGTGCTAGAAGTATTGAGGAAAGAAAAACTGTACGCTAAGTTTTCAAATTGTGCATTTTGGTTGGAAGAAGTTCAATTCCTCGGTCACATAGTGAACAAAGAAGGTATCCAGGTGGACCCGGCAAAGATCGAAACCGTTGAAAAGTGGGAAACCCCAAAAACTCCGAAGCATATACATCAATTTTTAGGATTGGCTGGTTACTACAGAAGATTCATCCAAGATTTCTCCAAAATAGCAAAACCCTTGACTGCATTAACGCATAAAGGGAAGAAATTTGAATGGAAGGATGAACAAGAGAAGACGTTTCAATTATTGAAGAAAAAGCTAACTACGGCACCTATATTGTCATTGCCTGAAGGGAATGATGATTTTGTGATTTATTGTGACGCATCAAAGCAAGGTCTCGGTTGTGTATTAATGCAACGGACGAAGGTGATTGCTTATGCGTCTAGACAATTGAAGATTCACGAGCAAAATTATATGACGCATGATTTGGAATTAGACGCGGTTGTTTTTGCATTAAAGACTTGGAGGCACTACTTATATGGGGTCAAAAGTATTATATATACCGACCACAAAAGTCTTCAACACATATTTAATCAGAAACAACTGAATATGAGGCAGCGTAGGTGGATTGAATTGTTGAATGATTACGACTTTGAGATTCGTTACCACCCGGGGAAGGCAAATGTGGTAGCCGACGCCTTGAGCAGAAAGGAGAGAACCCATTCGAGTAAAATCTATGAATATAATGATTCACACTAACCTTACTACTCAAATAAAGGAGGCGCAACAAGGAGTTTTAAAAGAGGGAAATTTAAAGGATGAAATACCCAAAGGATCGGAGAAGCATCTTAATATTCGGGAAGATGGAACCCGGTATAGGGCTGAAAGGATTTGGGTACCAAAATTTGGAGATATGAGAGAAATGGTACTTAGAGAAGCTCATAAAACCCGATACTCAATACATCCTGGAACGGGAAAGATGTACAAGGATCTCAAGAAATATTTTTGGTGGCCGGGTATGAAAGCCGATGTTGCTAAATACGTAGGAGAATGTTTGACGTGTTCTAAGGTTAAAGCTGAGCATCAAAAACCATCATGTCTACTTCAACAACCTGAAATCCCGGAATGGAAATGGGAAAACATTACAATGGATTTCATCACTAAATTGCCAAGGACTGCAAGTGGTTTTGATACTATTTGGGTAATAGTTGATCATCTCACCAAATCAGCACACTTCCCGCCAATAAGAGAAGATGACAAGATGGAGAAGTTAGCACGACTGTATTTGAAGGAAGTCGTCTCCAGACATGGAATACCAATCTCTATTATCTCTGATAGGGATGGCAGATTTATTTCAAGATTCTGGCAGACATTACAGCAAGCATTAGGAACTCGTCTAGACATGAGTACTGCCTATCATCCACAAACTGATGGGTAGAGCGAAAGGACGATACAAATGCTTGAAGACATGCTACGAGCATGTGTTATTGATTTCGGAAACAGTTGGGATCGACATTTACCATTAGCAGAATTTTCCTACAACAACAGCTACCATTCAAGAATTGAGATGGCGCCGTTTGAAGCACTTTATGGTAGAAAGTGCAGGTCTCCGATTTGTTGGAGTGAAGTGGGGGATAGACAGATTACGGGTCCGGAGATAATACAAGAAACTACCGAGAAGATCATCCAAATTCAACAACGGTTGAAAACCCCCCAAAGTCGACAAAAGAGCTACGCTGACATTAAAAGAAAAGATATAGAATTTGAAATTGGAGAGATGGTCATGCTTAAAGTTGCACCTTGGAAAGGCGTTGTTCGATTTGGTAAACGAGGGAAATTAAATCCAAGGTATATTGGACCATTCAAGATTATTGATCGTGTCGGACCAGTAGCTTACCGACTTGAGTTACCTCAACAACTCGCGGCTGTACATAACACTTTCCACGTCTCGAATTTGAAGAAATGTTTTGCTAAAGAAGATCTCACTATTTCGTTAGATGAAATCCAAATCAACGAAAAACTTCAATTTATCGAAGAACCCGTCGAAATAATGGATCGTGAGGTTAAAAGACTTAAGCAAAACAAGATACCAATTGTTAAGGTTCGATGGAATGCTCGTAGAGGACCCGAGTTCACCTGGGAATGAGAAGATCAGATGCAGAAGAAATACCCGTATCTATTTCCAGAAGATACGTCAACACCTCCAACTGCTTAAAATTTCGGGACGAAATTTATTTAACTGGTAGGACTGTAGTGACCCGAACTTTTCCATGTTTATATATATGTTAAATGAAATTGTTATTTACATGATTAAGTGTTTCCAACATGTTAAGCAATCAAACTTGTTAAGACTTGATTAATTGAAATAGGTTTCATATAGACAATTGACCACCCAAGTTGACCGGTGATTCACGAACGTTAAAACTTGTAAAAACTATACGATGACATATATATGGTTATATATATAGTTAACATGATTTTATTATAAGTATGTATCTCATTAGGTATTTTAACAATGAGTTATATACATAAAAAATGAGACTATTAATTTAAGAAACTCGAAAACGATATATATAACGATTAACGTTATAACAACGTCTTACTAGGTACATATGAATCATATTAAGATATTGATACACTTGGTTAATTATTTTAAATGATAAGTAAATATATTATTAAGTGTATTAACAATGAAATACATATGTAAAAATAAGACTACTAACTTAATGATTTCGAAACGAGACATATATGTAACGATTATCGTTGTAACGACATTTAACTGTATATATATCATACTAAGATATATTATATATCATAATATCATGATAATATAAAAATTTAACATCTCATTTGTTATAATAAACAATGGGTTAACAACATTCAACAAGATCGTTAACCTAAAGGTTTCAAAACAACATTTAGATGTAACGACTAACGATGACTTAACGACTCAGTTAAAATGTATATACATGTAGTGTTTTAATATATATTCATACACTTTTGAAAGACCTCAAGACACTTATCAAAATACTTCTACTTAACAAAAATGCTTACAATTACATCCTCGTTCAGTTTCATCAACAATTCTACTCGTATGCACCCGTATTCGTACTCGTACAATACACAGCTTTTAGATGTATGTACTATTGGTATATACACTCCAATGATCAGCTCTTAGCAGCCCATGTGAGTCACCTAACATATGTGGGAACCATCATTTGGCAACTAGCATGAAATATCTCATAAAATTACAAAAATATGAGTAATCATTCATGACTTATTTACATGAAAACAAAATTACATATCCTTTATATCTAATCCCTACACCAACGACCAAAAACACCTACAAACACTTTCATTCTTCAATTTTTTTCATCTAATTGATCTCTCTCAAGTTCTATCTTCAAGTTCTAAGTATTCTTCATAAATTCTAAAAGTTCTAGTTTCATAAAATCAAGAATACTTCCAAGATTGCAAGTTTACTTCCAAGTTTTCTAAATCCATTCCAAGTAATCATCCAAGATCAAGAAACCTTTGTTACTTACAGTAGGTTATCTTTCTAATACAAGGTAATAATCATATTCAAACTTTAATTCAATTTCTATAACTATAACAATCTTATTTCAAGTGGAAATCTTACTTGAAATTGTTTTCGTGTCATGATTCTGCTTCAAGAACTTTCAAGCCATCCAATGATCCTTTGAAGCTAGATCTATTTTTCTCATTTCCAGTAGGTTTATCCAAGGAACTTGAGGTTGTAATGATGTTCATAACATCATTCAATTCATACATATAAAGCTATCTTATTCGAAGGTTTAAACTTGTAATCACTAGAACATAGTTTAGTTAATTCTAAACTTGTTCGCAAATAAAAGTTAATCCTTATAACTTGACTTTTAAAATCAACTAAACACATGTTATATATCTATATGATATGCTAACTTAATGATTTAAAACCTGGAAACACGAAAAACACCGTAAAATCGGATTTACGCCATCGTAGTAACACCGCGGGCTGTTTTGGGTTAGTTAATTAAAAACTATGATAAACTTTGATTTAAAATTTGTTATTTTGGGAAAATGATTTTTATTATGAACATGAAACTATATCCAAAAATTATGATTAAACTCAAAGTGGAAGTATGTTTTCTAAAATGGTCATCTAGACGTCGTTCTTTCGATTGAAATGACTACCTTTACAAAAATGACTTGTAACTTATTTTTCTGACTATAAACCTATACTTTTTCTATTTATATTCATATAATAGAGTTCAATATGAAACCATAGCAATTTGATTCACTCAAAACGGATTTAAAATGAAGAAGTTATGGGTAAAACAAGATTGGATAATTTTTCTCATTTTAGCTACGTGAAAATTGGTAACAAATCTATTCCAACCATAACTTAATCAACTTGTATTGTATATTATGTAATCTTGAGATACCATAGACACGTATACAATGTTTCGACCTATCATGTCGACACATCTATATATATTTCGGAACAACCATAGACACTCTATATGTGAATGTTAGAGTTAGCTATACAGGGTTGAGGTTGATTCCAAAATATATATAGTTTGAGTTGTGATCAATACTGAGATACGTATACACTGGGTCGTGGATTAATTCAAGATAATATTTATCGATTTATTTCTGTACATCTAACTGTGGACAACTAGTTGTAGGTTACTAACGAGGACAGCTGACTTAATAAACTTAAAACATCAAAATATATTAAAAGTGTTGTAAATATATTTTGAACATACTGTGATATATATGTATATATTGTTATAGATTCGTGAATCAACCAGTGGCCAAGTCTTACTTCCCGACGAAGTAAAAATCTGTGAAAGTGAGTTATAGTCCCACTTTTAAAATCTAATATTTTTGGGATGAGAATACATGCAGGTTTTATAAATGATTTACAAAATAGACACAAGTACGTGAAACTACATTCTATGGTTGAATTATCGAAATCGAATATGCTCCTTTTTATTAAGTCTGGTAATCTAAGAATTAGGGAACAGATACCCTAATTGACGCGAATCTTAAAGATAGATCTATTGGGCCTAACAAACCCCATCCAAAGTACTGGATGCTTTAGTACTTCAAAATTTATATCATATCCGAAGGGTGTCCCGGAATGATGGGGATATTCTTATATATGCATATTGTTAATGTCGGTTACCAGGGGTTCACCATATGAATGATTTTTATCTCTATGTATGGAATGTATATTGAAATATGAAATCTTGGGGTCTATTGTTACGATTTGATATATATAGGTTAAACCTATAACTCACCAACATTTTTGTTGACGTTTAAAGCATGTTTATTCTCAGGTGAATATTAAAAGCTTCCGCTGTTGCATACTAAAATAAGGACAAGATATGGAGTCCATGTTTGTATGATATTATGTAAAAACTGCATTCAAGAAACATATGTTGATGTAATATATTTCTATTGTAAACTATTATGTAATGGTCGTATGTAACCAGTATATTTTAGATTATCATTATTTGATAATCTACGTAATGCTTTTGAAACCTTTATTGATAAAATAAAGGTTATGGTTGTTTTAAAAATGAATGCAGTCTTTGAAAAACGTCTGATATAGAGGTCAAAACCTCGCAACGAAATCAATTAATATGGAACGTTTATAATCAATATGAATGGGACATTTCACTCACCACTAGCAAGAAAACGTTGCTGCTTTTATAACGTCTTGGTTTTATTGTTCGAGTATTTTTAGTTGCTTTTTTATTTCTCAAGATTAATAACCTTATTTTTGTTTGTGTTTCTAAATTTCATATTGAATGCTAATATATGAGAGTATAGTTTCGTTTTGATGATAATTAATGGTCGCAAAACACATATTTGAAGTCATTACATTCCCCACAAAATCGGGCAAAATATTGTGGAGAATTTTTCGAAAAATTTTCAATTGCAGATTAGCCCCATATTCTCAAGATAACTAGAAAATTGCGATACGAGCTAGACTTTTTTAAGGCTTTTCGCTGTTCGAAGCAGTTTAGATGCCAAAAATAACATTTTACTATTTTTAAAGGTGAATTTTTCACTATTAGATCCTACGATAAGTAATACCTTCACATGTAAATTGTTGTGGCTATTTAAATACCACCATGATACTTGTTTTTATATAATATTGTATTTGGGTACATCAAGAATCATTTTAGGGCTACTATCTCACCACTAGTTACAAAATGTTGCTGCTTTTATAACATCTTAGATTTATTGTTTGAGTATATTTAGCCGTTTTTTTATTTCTCCAGATTCATAAACTTATTTTTGTTTTTGTTTCTAAATTTCATATTAAATGCGAATATATGAGAGTGTAGTTACGTTTTGATAATAATTAATGGCCGGAAAACACATATTCGAAGTCACTACATTCCCCACAAAATCGGCCAAAATTCTGTGGAGAATTTTTCGAAAAATTTTCAATTGCAGATTACGCCCATATTCTCAAGATAACTAGAAAACGGTACTACGAGCAAGATTTCCTTAAGGCTTTCCCCCGTTCGAAATAGTTTAGATGCCGAAAATGACATTTTACTATTTTTAAAGATGAATTTTGCACTTTTAGATCTTACGATAAGTAATACCTTCACATGTGAATTGTTGTGCCTGTTTAAATACCACTATGATACTTTTTTTATTTAATATTGTATTTAGGTACATCAAAAATCATTTTTGGGCTACTATCTCACCACTAGCTAGAAAACGTTGCTGCTTTTATAACGTCTTGGTTTTATTGTTCGAGTATTTTTAGCCGTTTTTTATTTCTTTAAATTCATTACCTTAATTATGTTTTTGTTTCTAAATTTCATATTGAATGCGAATATATGAGAGTGTATTTTCATTTTGATGATAATTAATGGCCTCAAAACACATACAATCCCCACACAATGGGGCAAATATTTGTGGAGAATTTTCCGAGAAAATGTCAATTGCAGATTAGGCTCATATTCTCAAAATAACTAGAAAATGACGCTATGAGCAAGACTTCCTTGAGGCTTTCCCCCGTTCGAAACAGTTTAGATGCTGAAAATGACATTTTACTGTTTTAAGGGTGAATTTAGCACTTTTAGATCGTACGATAAGTAATACCTTCACATGTGAATTGTTGTATCTGTTTAAAAACCACTATGATATTTGTTTTTGTTTAATATTGTATTTAGATACATCGAGAATCATTTTGGAACTACTATCTCACCACTAGCTAGAAAATGTTGCATCTTTTATAACGTCTTGGTTTTATTGTTCAAGTATTTTTAGCCGATTTTTTTATTTCTCTAGATTCATAACCTTATTTTTGTTTTTGTTTATAAATTTCATATTGAATGAGAATATATGAGAGCATAGTTTCGTTTTGATGATAATTAATTGCCGCAAAACATATATTTGAAGTCACTACATTCCCCACAAAAGCGACCAAAATTTTGTGAAGAATTTTCCTGAAAATTTAAATTTGCAGATTAGGCCCATATTCTCAAGATAACTAGAATATGGCACTACGAGCAAGGCTTCCTTAAGGCTTTTCTCCGTTCGAAGCAGTTTAGATACCGAAAATGACATTTTACTATTTGTAAAGGTGAATTTTGCACTTTTATATCTTACGATAAGTAATATTTTCACATGTGAATTGTTGTGCATGTTTAATACCACTATGATACTTGTTTTTATTTAATATTGTAATTAGGTACATCGAGACTCATTTTGGGGCTACTATCTCACCACTAGCTAGAAAACCTTGCTGCTTTTATAACGTCTTGGTTTTATAGTTCGAGCGTTTTTTGCCGCTTTTTTATTTCTCTAGATTTATAACATTTATTTTGTTTTTGTTTCTAAATTTCATATTGAATGCGAATATATGAGAGTGTAGTTTCGTTTTGATGATAATTAATGGCCGTAAAACACATATTTGAAGCCACTACATTCCTCACAAAATCGGGCAAAATTTTGTGGAGAATTTTTTGAAAAATTTTCAATTTAAGATTAGGCACATATTCTCAAGATAACTAGAAAACGGCGCAACGAGCAAGAATTCTTTGAGGCTT
Source organism: Rutidosis leptorrhynchoides (assembly GCF_046630445.1). Classification (NCBI taxonomy): domain Eukaryota; kingdom Viridiplantae; phylum Streptophyta; class Magnoliopsida; order Asterales; family Asteraceae; genus Rutidosis; species Rutidosis leptorrhynchoides. Next base: position 100,410,190 of record NC_092343.1, read on the forward strand.
TTCCCTGTTCAAAGCAGTTTAGATGCCAAAAATGATATTTTACTATTTTTAAAGGTGAATTTTGAACTTTTAGTTCTTACGATAAGAAATACCTTCACATGTGAATTGTTGTGCCTCTTAAAATACTACTATGATACTTATTTTTATTTAATATTGTATTTAGGTACATCGAGAATCATTCTGGAGCTACTATCTTGCCACTAGCTAGAAAACGTTGCTGCTTTTATAACGTCTTGGTTTTATTATTCGAGTATTTTTAGCCGCTTTTTTATTTCTCTAGATTCATAACCTTATTTTTTAATTTGTTTCTAAATTTCATATTGAATGCGAATATATGAGAGTATAGTTTCATTTTGATAATAATTAATGGTCGCAAAACACATATTTGAAGTCACTACATTCCTCCAAAAATCGGTCAAAATTTTGTGGATAATATTCCAAAAAAATTCAATTGCAGATTAGGCCCATATTCTCAAGATAATTAGAAAACGGCGCTATGATCAAGATTTCTTGAAGGCTATCCCCCGTTCAAAACAGTTTAGATGCCGAAAATGACATTTTACTATTTATAAAGGTGAATTTTGCACTTTTAGATCTTACGATAAGTAATACCTTCACATGTGAATTGTTGTGCCTGTTTAAATACCACTATGATACTTGTTTTTATTTAATATTGTGTTTACGTACATCGAGAATCATTTTGGGGCTACTATCACACCACTAGCTGGAAAACACATTTTACTATTTAGAATGTAGTTTCATTTTGATGATAATTAATGGCCGCAAAACACATATTTGAAGCCACAACATTCCCCACAAAATCGAAAAAAATTTTGCGAAGAATTTTTCGAAAAATTTTCAATTACAGATTAGGTCCATATTCTCAAGATAACTAGAAAACGTCGCTACGAGCAAGACTTCCTTGAGGCTTTCCCCCGTTTGAAGCAGTTTAGATGCCGAAAATGACATTTTACTATTTTTAAAGGTGAATTTTGCCCTTTTAGATCTTACGATAAGTAATACTTTCACATGTGAATTGTTGTGCCCGTTTAAATATCACTATGATACTTGTTTTAAATCTAATATTGTATTCAGGTACATCGAGAATCATTGTGGTGCTACTATCTCACCACTAGCTAGAAAACGTTGTTGCTTTTAAAACATCTTGGTTTTATTGTTCGAGTATTTTTAGCCACTTTTTATTACTCTAGATTCATAACCTTATTTTTGATTTTGTTTTTAAATTTCATATTGAATGCGAATATATGAGAGTGTAGTTTCATTTTCAAGATAATTAATGGCCGCAAAACACATATTTGAAGTCACTACATTCCCCACAAAATCGGCCAATATTTTGTGGAGAAATTTTCAAAAAAATTTTTAATTGCAGATTAAGCTCATATTCTCAAGATTCCTAGAAAACAGTGCTAGGAGAATGATTTCAGTAAGACTTTCCCCCGTTCGAAGCAGTTTAGAAGCCGAAAATGACATTTTACTATTTTTAAAGGTGAATTTTGCATTTTCTGATCTTACGATAAGTAATACCTTCAGATGTGAATTGTTGTGCCTGTTAAATACCACTATGATACTTATTTTTATTTAATATTGTATTTAGGTACATCGAGAATCATTTTGGGGCTACTATCCCACGACTAGCTAGAAAACCTTGCTGCTTTTATAACGTCTTGGTTTTATGGTTCGAGTATTTTTAACCGCTTTTTTATTTCTCTAGATTCATAAACTTAATTTTGTTTTTGTTTCTAAATTTCATATTGAATGCGAATATATGAGAGTGTAATTTCATTTTGATGATAATTAATGGCCGTATAACACATATTTGAAGCCACTACATTCCCCACAAAATCGGGCAAATTTTTGTGAAAAATTTTTTGAAAAATTTTTAATTGCAGATTACGCCCATAATCTCAAGATAACTAGAAAATGTCGCTACGAGCAAGACTTCCTTGATGATTACCCCCGTTCAAAGCAGTTTAGATGTCGAAAATGACATTTACTATTTTTAAAGGTGAATTTTGCCCTTTTAGATCTTACGATAAGTAATACTTTCACATGTGAATTGTTGTGCCTGTTTAAATACCACTATGATTCTTGTTTTAATTTAAATTTGTATTTAGGTACATCTAGAATCATTTTGGGGCTACTATCTCACCACTAGCTAGAAAACGTTGTTGCTATTAAAACGTCTTGGTTTTATTGTTTGAGTATTTTTAGTCGCTTGTTTATTTCTCTAGATTAATAATCTTATTTTTGTTTTTGTTTCTAAATTTCATATTGAATGCGAATATATGAGAGTGTAGTTTTGTTTTAATGATAAATAATGGACGCAAAACACATATTTGAAGTTACTACATTCTCCACAAAATTGGCCAAAATTTTATAGAGAATTTTCCGAAGAATTTTCAATTGTAGATTAGGCCCATAATCTCAAGATAACTAGAAAACGGCGCTATGATCAAGACTTCCTTAAGGCTTTCCCCCGTTAAAAACAGTTTAGATGCCGAAAATGATATTTTACTATTTTTAAAGGTGAATTTTGCACTTTTAGATCTTACGATAAGTAATACCTTCACATGTAAATTGTTGTGCTTGTTTAAATACCACTATGATACTTGTTTTTATTTAATATTATATTTAGGTACATCGAGAATTATTTTGGGGCTACTATCTCACCACTAGCTTGAAAACCTTGCTGCTTTTATAACGTCTTGATTTTATTGTTCGAGTATTTTTAGCCGCTTTTTTATTTCTCTAGATTCATTACCTTAATTTTGTTTATGTTTCTAAATTTAATATGAAATGCGAATATATGAGATTGTAGTTTCGTTTTAATGATAACTAATGGCCGCAAAACACATATTTAAGCCACTACATTCACCACAAAATCGGGCAAAATTTTGTGGAGAATTTTTCTAAAAATTCTCAATTGCAGATTAGGCTCATATTCTCAAGATAACTAAAAACCGGTGCTCTGAGCAAGACTTCCTTTAGGCTTTCCCCCGTTCGAAACAGTTTTGATGCCAAAAATGACATTTTACCATTTTTAAAGGTGAATTTTGCACTTTTAAATCTTACGATAAGTAATACCTTCACATGTGAATTGTTGTGCCTGTTTAAATGCCACTATGATACTTGTTTTTATTTAATATTATATTTAGGTACATCGAGAATCATTTTGGGGGTACTATCTCACCACTAGCAAGAAAACGTTGTTGCTTTTATAACGTCTTGGTTTTATTATTCGAGTATTTTTAGCCGCTTTTTTATTTCTCTAGATTCATAACCTTAATTATTTTTGTTTCTAAATTTCATATTGAATGCGTATATATAAGAGTTTAGTTTCATTTTGATGATAATTAATGGCCGCAAAACACATATTTGAAGTCCCTACATTCCTCACAAAATCGGACAAAATTTTGTGGAGAATTTTTCAAAAAAATTTTAATTGCAGATTAGGCCCATATTCTCAAGATAACTAGAAAATGGTGCTACGAACAAGATTTCAGTAAGGCTTTCCCCTGTTCAAAGCTGTTTAGATGCCGAAAATTACATTTTACTATTTTTAAAGGTGAATTTTGCACTTTTAGTTCTTATGATAACTAATACCTTCACATTTGAATTGTTGTGCCTGTTTAAATACCAATATGATACTTGTTTTTATTTAATATTATATTTGGGTACATCGATAATCATTTTGGTGCTACTATCTCACCACTAGCTAGAAAACGTTATTCCTTTTATAACACATATTTGAAGTCACTACGTACCCCACAAAATCGACCAAAATTTTGTGGAGAATTTTCCAAATAATTCTCAATTTAGGCCCATATTCTCAAGATAACTAGAAAACGGTTCTACGAGTAAGACTTCTTTAAGGTTTTCCCCAGTTCGAAGTAGTTTAGATACCGAAAATGACAATCTACGATTTTTAAATGTGAATTTTGCACTTTTAGATCTTACGATAAGTAATACACTCACATGTAAATTTTTGTGCCTGTTTAAATACCACTATGTTACTTGTTTTTATTTAATATTGTATTTAGGTACATCGAGAATCATTTTTAGCCTTTTTTTATTTCTCGAGATTCATAACCTTATTTTTATTTTTGTTTCTAAATTTCATATTGAATGCGAATATATAAGAGTGTAGTTTCGTTTTGATGATAATTAATGGCCATGTAACACTTATTTGAAGGCACTACATTCCCCACAAAATCGGGCAAATTTTTGTGGAGAATTTTCCGTAAAAATTTTAAATACAGATTACGCCCATATTCTCATGATAACTAGAAAATGTCGCTACGAGCAAGACTTTCTTGAGGCTTTCCCCCGATCGAAGCAGTTTAGATGCTGAAAATGATATTTTACTATTTTTAAAGGTGAATTTTGCCCTTTTAGATCTTACGATAAGTAATACTTTCACATGTGAATTGTTGTGCCTGTTTAAATACTACTACGATTCTTGTTTTATTTTAAAATTGTATTTAGGTACATCTTGAATCATTTTGGGGCTACTATCTCACCACTAGCTAGAAAACGTTGTTGCTTTTAAAACGTCTTGGTTTTATTGTTCGAGTATTTTTAGCCGCTTATTTATTTCTCTAGATTAATAACCTTATTTTTGTTTTTGTTTCTAAATTTCATATTGAATGCGAATATATGAGAGTGTAGTTTCGTTTTGATGATAATTAATGGACGCAAAACACATATTTGAAGTTACTACATTTCTCACAAAATCGGCCAAACTTTTATTGAGAATTTTCCGAAGAATTTTCAATTGTAGATTTGGCCCATAGTTTCAAGATAACTAGAAAACGGCGCTATGAGCAAGACTTCCTTAAGGCTTTCCCCCGTTCGAAGCAGTTTAGATGCCGAAAATGATATTTTACTATTTTTGAAGGTGAATTTTGCACTTTTAGATCTTACGATAAGTAATACCTTCACATGTGAATTGTTGTGCTTGTTTAAATACCACTATGATACTTGTTTTTATTTAATATTGTATTTAGGTACATCGAGAATCATTTTGGGGTTACTATCTCACCACTAGCTTGAAAATCTTGCTGCTTTATAACGTCTTGGTTTTATTGTTCGAGAATTTTTAGCCGCTTTTTTATTTCTCTAGATTCATAACCTTAATTTTGTTTATGTTTCTACATTTCATATCAAATGCGAATATATAAGAGTGTAGTTTCATTTTGATGATAATTAATGGCCGCAAAATACATATTTAAGCCACTACATTCCCCACAAAATCGGACAAAATTTTGTGGAGAATTTTTCAAAAAAATTTCAATTGCAGATTAGGCCCATATTCTCAAGATAACTAAAAACCGGTGCTACGATCAAGACTTCCTTTAGGCTTTCCCCCATTCGAAGCAGTTTAGATGCCAAAAATGACATTTTACTATTTTTAAAGGTGAATTTTGCACTTTTAAATCTGACGATAAGTAATACTTTCACATGTGAATTGTTGTGTCTGTTTAATTACTACTATGATACTTGTTTTTATTTAATATTGTATTTAGATACACCGAGTATCATTTTGGGGCAACAATTTCACCACTAGCTAGAAAACGTTGTTGCTTTTATAACGTCTTGGTTTTATTCTTCGAGTTTTTTTATCCGCTTTTTTATTTCTCTAGAGTCATAACCTTATTTTTTTTTGTTTCTAAATTTCATATTGAATGAGAATATATGAGAGTGTAGTTTCATTTTGATAATAATTAATGGCTGCAAAACACATATTTGAAATCCCTACATTCCCCACAAAATCGGCCAAAAATTTTGTGAAGAATTTTCTGAAAAAATTTTAGTTGCAGATTAGGCCCATATTCACAAGAGTACTAGAAAATGGCGCTACGAGCAAGAGTTCAGTAAGGCTTTCCCCTATTCGAAGCTGTTTAGATGCCGAAAATAACATTTTACTATTTTTAAAGGTGAATTTTGCACTTTTAGATCTTACGATAACTAATACCTTCATATTTGAATTGTTGTGCCTGTTTAAATACCAATATGATACTTGTTTTTATTTAGTATTGTATTTAGGTACATCGAGAATCATTTTGGGGCTACTATCTCACCACTGGCTAGAAAACGTTATTCCTTTTATAACGTCTTGTTTTTATTGTTCGAGTATATTTAGCCTCTTTTTTATTTTTCTAGATTCATAAAATTATTTTTATTTTTATTTCTAAATTTCATATTGATTACTAATATATGAGAGTGTTGTTTCGTTTTGATGATAATTAATGTCCACAAATCACATATTTGAAGTCACTACGTTCGCTACAAAATCGACCAAAATTTTGTGGAGATATTTCCGAAAAATTCTCAATTGCAGATTAGGCTCATATTATCAAGATAACTAGAAAACAGCGCTACGAGTAAGACTTCTTTAAGGTTTTCCCCCGTTCGAAGTAGTTATATACCGAAAATGACATTTTACTATTTTTAAAAGTGAATTTTGCATTTTTAGATCTTACGATAAGTAATACATTAACATGTGAATTGTAATGCCTGTTAAAATACCACTATGATACTTGTTTTTATTTAATATTGTATTTAGGTACATCGAGAATCATTTTTAGCCGCTTTTTTATTTCTCTAGATTCATAACCTTATTTTTATTTTTGTTTCTAAATTTCATATTAAATGCGAATATACAAGAGTGTAGTTTCGTTTTGATGATAATTAATGGCCGTATAACACATATTTTAAACCACTACATTCCCTACAAAATCGGGCAAATTTTTGTGGAGAATTTTTCGTAAAATTTTTAATTGCAGATTACGCCCATATTCTCAAGATTACTAGAAAATGTCACTACGAGCAAGACTTCCTTGAGGCTTTCCCCCGTTCAAAGCAATTTAGATGCCGAAATAACATTTTACTATTTTTAAAGGTGAATTCTGCACTTTTAAATCTTACGATAAGTAATACCTTCACATGTAAACTGTTGTGCCTGTTTAAATACCACTACGATACTTGTTTTTATTTAATATTGTATTTAGGTACATCGAGAATCATTTTGGAGCTACTATCTCACCACTAGCAAGAAAACCTTGCTGCTTTTATAACATCTTGGTTTTATTGTTCGAGTATTTTTAGCCACTTTTTTTGTTTCTCTAGATTCATAACCTTAATTTTGTTTTTGTTTCTAAATTTCATATTGAATGCGAATATATGAGAGTGTAGTTTTGTTTTGATGATAATTGATAGCTGCAAAACACATATTTGAAGTCACTACATTCCCCACAAAATCTGGCAAAATTTTGTGGAGAATATTCAGAAAAATTTTTAATTGCAAATTAGGTACATATTCTCAAGATAAATAGAAAAACGGAGCTATGAGCATGACTTCCTTAAGGCTTTCCCCCGTTAAAAGCAGTTTAGATGTCGAAAATGACATTTTACTATTTTTAAAGGTGAATTTTGCACTTTTAGATCTTACGATAAGTAATACCTTCACATGTGAGTTGTTATGCATGTTTAAATACCACTATGATACTTGTTTTTATTTAATATTGTATATAGATACATCGAGAATCATTTTGGGGCAACAATCTCACCACTAGCTAGAAAACGTTGCTGCTTTTATAACGTTTTGGTTTTATTGTTCGAGTATTTTTAGCCGCTTTTTTATTTCTCTAGATTCATAACCTTAATTTGTTTTTGTTTTTAAATTTCATATTGAATGCGAATATATGAGAGTGTAGCTTTGTTTTGATGATAATTAATGGCCGGATAACACATATTTGAAGCCACTACATTCACCACAAAATCGGGCAAATTTTTGTGGAGAATTTTGCCAAAAATTTTTCAATTACAGATTAGGCCCATATTCTCAAGATAACTAGAAAACGTCGCTACGAGCAAGAATTCCTTGAGTCTTCCCCCGTTTGAAGCAGTTTAGATGCTAAAAATGACATTTTACTATTTATAAATGTGAATTTTGCCCTTTTAGATCTTACGTAAGTAATACTTTCACATGTCAATTATTGTGCTTGTTTAAATATCATTATGATACTTGTTTTAATTTAATATTGTATTTAGGTACATCGAGAATCATTTTGGGGCTACTATCTCACCACTAGCTAGAAAACGTTGTTGTTTTTAAAACGTCTTGGATTTATTGTTCGAGTATTTTTAACCGCTTTTTATTTCTCAAGATTCATAACCATATTTTTGTTTTTGTTTCTAAATTTCATATTAAATGCAAATATATGAGAGTGTAGTTTCATTTTGATGATAATTAATGGCCGCAAAACACATATTTGAAGTCCCTATATTCCCCACAAAATCGGCCAAAATTTTGTGGAGAATTTTCCGATTTTTTTTTTTTTTTGCAGATTAGGCCCATATTCTCAACATAACTAGAAAACAATGCTACGAGAAAGATTTCAGTAAGGCTTTCCCCTGTTCGAAGCAGTTTAGATGCCGAAATGACATTTTACTATTTTTAAAAGTGAATTTTGTATTTTCTGATTATACGATAAGTAATACATTCATATGTGAATTGTTGTGCCTGTTTAAATACCACTATGATACTTGTTTTAATTTAATATTGTTTTTAAGTACATCGAGAATCATTTTGGGGCTACTATCTCACCACTAGCTAGAAAACGTTGTTGCTTTTAAAACGTCTTGGTTTTATTGTTCGAGTATTTTTAGCCGCATTTTTATTTCTCAAGATTCATAACCTAATTTTTGTTTTTGTTTTTGTTTCTAGATTTCATATTGAATGCGAATATATGAGAGTGTAGTTTCATTTTGATAATAATTAATGGCTGCATAACAAATATTTGAAGTTACTACATTCCCCACAAAATCGGCCAAAATTTTGTGGCGAATTTTTCGAAAAATTTTAAATTGCAGATTAGGCCCATATTCTCAAGTTAACTAGAAAACGGTGCTACGAGCAAGACTTCCTTAAGGCCTTCCCCCGTTTGAAGCAGTTTAGATACTGAACATAACATTTTACTATTTTTAAAGGTGAATTTTGCACTTTTAGATCTTACGATACGAAATACCTTCATATGTGAATTGTTGTGCTAGCTTAAATACCACTATAATATTTGTTTTTATTTAATATTGTATTTAGGTACATCGAGAATCATTTTGCGGCTACTATCTCACAACTAGCTAGAAAACCTTGCTGCTTTTATAACGTCTTGGTTTTATTTTTCGAGTATTTTAAGCTGCTTTTTTATTTCTCTAGATTCATAATCTTATTTTTGTTTTCGTTTCTAAATTTCATATTGATTGCGAATATATGAGAGTGTATTTTCATTTTGATGATAATTAATGGCCGCAAAACACGTATTTGAAGTCACTACATTCCCCACAAAATCGACCACAATTTTGTAAAGAATTTTCCAAAAAATTCTCAATTGCAGATTAGGCCCATATTCTCAAGATAACTAGAAAACAGCGCTATGAGTAAGTCTTCTTTAAGGTTTCCCCCGTTCGAAGTAGTTTAGATGCCGAAAAAGACATTTTACTATTTTTAAAGGTGAATTTTGCATTTTTAGATCTTACGATAAGTAATACATTCACATGTGGATTGTTGTGCCTGTTTAAATACCACTATGATACTTGTTTTTATTTAATATTGTATTTAGGTACATCGAGAATCATTTTCATTTTTGTTTCTAAATTTCATATTGAATGCGAATATATGACAGTGTAGCTTAGTTTTGATTATAATTAATGACCGCAAAACACACATTTGAAGCCACCACATTCCCCACCAAATCAGGCAAAATTTTGTGGAGAATTTTTCAAAAAAATTTCAATTGCATATTAGACCTATATTCTCAAGATAACTATAAAACGGTGCTACGAGCAAGACTTCTTTGAGGCTTTCCCCTGATCGAAGCAGTTTAGATGCCGAAAATGACATTTTACTATTTTTAAAGGTGAATTTTGCACGTTTAGATCTTACAATAAGTAATACCTTCACATGTGAATTGTTGTGCATGTTTAAATACCACTATGATACTTGTTTTTATTTAATATTGTGTTTAGGTACATCGAGAATCATTTTGGGGCTACTATCTCACCACTAGCTACTAAACGTTGCTGCTTTTATAACATCTTGGTTTTATTGTTCGTGTATTTTTAACCTTTTTTTTATTTATCTAGATTCATAACCTTAATTTTGATTTTGTTTCTAAATTTTATATTGAATGCGAATATATGAGAGTGTAGTTTCGTTTTAATGATAATTAATGGTTGCAAAACACATATTTGAAGTTGCTACATTCCTCCCAAAATCGGCCAAAATTTTGTGGAGAATTTTCCGAAAAATTTTTCAATTCCAAATTAGGCCCATATTCTCAAGATAAATAGAAAAATGGAGCTATGAGCAAGACTTCCTTTTGGCTTTCCCCAATTCGAAGTAGTTTAGATGTCGCAAATGATATTTTACTATTTTAAAAGGTGAATTTTGAACTTTAATGTTCTTACGATAAGTAATACCTCACATGTGAATTGTTGTGTCTGTTTAAATACCACTATGATACTTGTTTTTATTTAATATTGTATTTAGGTAAATCGAGAATCATTCTGGGGCTACTATCTCACCACTAGCTAGAAAACGTTGATGCTTTTATAACGTCTTGGTTTTATAATTCGGGTATTTTTAGCCGCTTTTTTATTTCTCTAGATTCATAACCTTATTTTTGTATTTGTTTCTAAATTTCATATTGAATGCGAATATATGAGAGTGTAGTTTCGTTTTGATGATAATTAATGGCCGCAAAACACATATTTAAAGTCACTACATTCCCCCCAAAATCGGCCAAAATTTTGTGGAGAATTTTTCAAAACAATTTCAATTGCAGATTAGGCCCATATTCTCAAGATAATTAGAAAACAGCGCTACGAGCAAGACTTCTTTAAGGCTATCCCCCGTTCAAAACAGTTTAGATGCCGAAAATGACATTTTACTATTTATAAAGGTGAATTTTTCACTTTTAGATCTTACGATAAGTAATACCTACACATATGAATTGTTGTACAGGTTTAAATACCACTATGATACTAGTTTTTATTTAATATTGTATTTAGGTACATCGAGAATCATTTTGGGGCTACTATCACACCACTAGCAAGAAAACCTTGCTGCTTTTATAACATCTTGGTTTTATTGTTCGAGTATATTTTTACCCACTTTTTTATTTCTCTAGATTCATAACCTTAATTTTGTTTTTGTTTTTAAATTTCATATTGAATGCATATGCATGAGAGTGTAGTTTCGTTTTAATGATAATTAATGGCCGCATAACACATATTTGAAGCCACTACATTCACCACAAAATCGGGAAAAATTTTCTGGATAATTTTCCAAAAATTTTTTTATTGCAGATTAGGCCCATATTCTCAAGATAACTTGAAAACGTCGCTACGAGCAAGACTTCCTTGAGGCTTTCCCCCATTTGAAGCAGTTTTGATGCCGAAAATGACATTTTTACTATTTTTAAAGGTGAATTTTGCCCTTTTAGATCTTATGATAAGTAATAATTTCACATGTGAATTGTTGTGCCTGTTTAAATATCACTATGATACTTGTTTTAAATCAAATATTGTATTTAGGTACATCGAGAATCATTTTGGGTCTAATATTGTTCGAGTATTTTTAACCGCTTTTTATTTCTCCAGATTCATAACCTTAATTTTGCTTTTGTTTCTAAATTTCATATTGAATGCGAATATATGAAAGTGTAATTTCGTTTTGATGATAATTAGCGGCCGCAAAACACATATTTGAAGTCACTACATTCCCTACAAAATCGACCAACATTTTGTGGAGAATTTTTTGACAAATTTTCAATTGCCGCTTTGGCCCATATTCTCAAGATAACTATAAAACGGTGCTACGAGAAAGACTTCCGTAAGGATTTCCCCCGTTAAAAGCAGTTTAGATATCAAAAATGACATTTTACTATTTTTATAGGTGAATTTTGCACTTTTAGATCTTACGATACGTAATACCTTCACATGTGAATTGTTGTGCCTATCTAAATACCACTATGATACTTGTTTTTATCTAATATTGTATTTTGGTACATCGAGAATATTTTTGGGGCTACTATCTCACCACTAGCTAGAAAACCTTGCTGCTTTTATAACGTCTTGGTTTTATTGTTCGAGTATTTTTCGCCGCTTTTTTATTCCTCTAGATTCATAATATTAATTTTGTTTTTTTCTAAACTTCATATCGAAAGCGAATATATGAGAGTGTAGTTTTGTTTTGATGATAATTAATGTCCGCAAAACACGTATTTGAAACCACTACATTCCCCACAAAATCGAAAAATTTTGTGGAGAATTTTTCGAAAAATTTTCAATTGCAGATTAGGCCAATATTCTCAAGATAACTAGAAAACGACGCTACGAGCAAGAATTCCTTGAGGCTTTCCCCCGTTCAAAGTAGTTTAGATGGCGAAAATGACATTTTACTATTTTTAAAGGTGAATTTTGCACTTTTAGATCTTACGATAAGTAATAACTTCACATGTGAATTGTTGTTCCTATTTAAATACCACTATGATACTTATTTTTATTTGATATTCTATTTAGGTACATCGAGACTCATTTTGGGGCTACTATCTCACCACTATTTAGAAAACGTTGCTGCTTTTATAACGTCTTGGTTTTATTATTCGAGTATTTTTAGCCACTTTTTTATTTCTCTAGATTCATAACCTTAATTTTCTTTTTGTTTTTATATTTCATATTGAATGCGAATATATGAGAGTTTAGTTTCGTTTTGATGATAATTAATAACTGCAAAACACATATTTGAAGTCACTACATTCCCCACAAAATCGGCAGAAATTTTGTGGAGAATTTTCCGTAAAATTTTCAATTGCATATTAGGCCCATATTCTTAAGATAACTAGAAAACGGTGCTACGAGCAAGATTTCCTTAAGGTTTCCCATTGTTCAGGCAGTTTAGATGCCAAAAATAATATTTTACTATTTTTAAAGGTGAATTTTGCGCTTTTAGATCTTACGGTAAGTAATACCTTCACATGTGAATTGTTATGCTTTTTTAAATACGACTATGATACTTGTTTTTATCTAATATTGTATTTAGGTACATCGAGAATCTTTTTGGGGCTACTATCTCACCACTAGCTAGAAAACCTTGCTGCTTTTATACGTCTTGGTTTTACTGTTCGAGTATTTTTAGCCGCTTTTTTATTTCTCTAGATTCATTACCTTAATTTTGTTTTTGTTTCAAAATTTCATATAGAAACCGAATTTATGAGAGTGTAGTTTCTTTTTGATGTTAATTAATGACTGCAAAATACATATTTGAAGCCACCACGTTCCCCACAAAATCGGGCAAAATTTTGTGGAGAATTTTCCGAAAAATTTTCAATTGCAGATTAGGCCCATATTCTCAAGATAACTAGAAAACGTCACTACGAGCAAGACTTCCTTGAGGTTTTCCCCCGTTCGAAGCACTTTAAAAGCCGAAAATGACATTTTACTATTTTTAAATGTGAATTTTGCACTTTTAGATCTTACGATAAGTAATACCTTCACGTGTGAATTGTTGGGCCTGTTTAAATACCACTATGATACTTATTTTTATTTAATATTGTGTTTAGGTACATCGAGAATCATTTTGGGGCTACTATCTCACCGCTAGCTAGAAAACGTTGCCGCTTTTATAACGTCTGGATTTATTATTCGAGTATTTTTAGCTGCTTTTTTATTTCTCTAAATTCATAACCTTATTTTTGTTTTTGTTTCTAAATTTCATATTGAATGCGAATATATGATAGTGTAGTTTCATTTTGATGATAATTAATGGCCGCAAAACACATCATTGAAGGCACTACATTCCCCACAAAATCGGCCAAAATTTTGTGGAGAATTTTCCAAAAAAATTTCACTTGCAAGGCCCATATTCTTAAAATAACTAGAAAACGGTGCTACGAGCAAGACTCTCTTAAGGCTTTCCCCCGTTCGAAGTAGTTTAGGTTTCAAAAATGACATTTCACTATTTTGAAAGGTGAATTTTGCACTTTTAGATCTTACGATAAGTAATACTTTCACATGTGAATTGTTGTGCATGTTTAAATACCACTATGATAATTGTTTTTATTTAATATTGTATTTAGGTACATCGAGAATCATTTTGGAGCTACTATCTCACCAATAGCTAGAAACCTTTGCTGCTTTTATAACCTCTTGGTTTTGTTGTTCAGGTATTTTTAGCCGCTTTTTTATTTCTCTAGATTCATAACCTTATTTTTATTTTTGTTTCTAAATTTCATATTGAATGCGAATATATGAGAGTTTAATTTCGTTTTGATGTTAATTAATGGCCTCAAAACACATATTTGAAGCCACTATATTCTCCACAAAATCGTGCAAAATTTTGTGGAGAATTTTCCGAAAAATTTTCAATTACAGATTAGGCCAATATTCTCAAGATAACTAGAAAACGGTGCTACGAGCAAGACTTCCTTGAGGCCTTCCCCGTTCGAAGCACTTTAGATGCCGAAAATGACATTTTACTATTTTTAAAGCTGAATTTTGCACTTTTAGATCTTACGATAAGTAATACTTTCAAATGTGAATTGTTGTGCCAGTTTAAATACCACTATGCTACTTATTTTTATTTTATATTGAATTTAGGTACATCGAGAATTATTTTGGGGCTACTATCTTACCACTAACTAGAAAAGTTGCTGCTTTTATAACGTCTTGGTATATTGTTCGAGTATTTTTAGCCGCTTTTTTATTTCTCTAGATTCATAACCTTAATTT